>NW_028261381.1:167577606-167745106 GCF_051295495.1 Thamnophis sirtalis | reverse complement strand
TATTTTGGGATTCTGGTTCATATTTTTTTGAGGGGTGGTGACTGAAATCTCTGCCTGTAGTTGAAAAGTAGTGCACACATTGAGTAAGTAAGAGACCTCAATCTCCTATGGGTTTAATAAGCCGCTGAGAATAGCAGTTAGACTTATATACCGCTTCATAGGGCTTTCAGCCCTCTCTAAGCGGTTTACAGAGTCAGCATATTGCCCCCAACAACAATCCGGGTCCTCATTTTACCCACCTCGGAAGGATGGAAGGCTGAGTCAACCTTGAGCCAGTGAGATTTGAACAGCCGAACTGCAGAACTGCAGTCAGCTGAAGTAGCCTGCAGTGCTGCATTTAACCACTGCGCCACCTCAGCTCTCTAGAGCAGTGTTTCTCAACCTTGGCAACTGGAAGATGTCTGGACTTCAACTCCCAGAATTCCCTAGCCAGCGAATGCTGGCTGGGGAATTCTGGGAGTTGAAGTCCGGACATCTTCAAGTTGCCAAGGTTGAGAAACACTGCTCTAGAAGGGTAGGGTAGTAGTAGAGCAAAGGAGGGTTGGGCAGCACGGCTCACCTAGGTATCTGATGTTTGTAAGTTGCCCAGAGTAGCTTCTTAGTGAGATGGGTGGCATATAAATATAATAAGTAAGTAAATATAACCTTGTTCGGTAGAAGATAATACCGTATTTCCCCCAAACCGGGTCTTATTTTTTTTGCCACCAAAAAAGGAACCAGATATTATTTTCCGGGTTGTGGGGGGACGTCGTCCACTGACACCCCTCACTTGCATGTGTCCCATCCCCCCCGGCTTCCTTTTTGCTGTCGAAGACCTTCAAGAGCTTCTTCGATGGCCAGCAAGGCTTTCCTGAAGGCCTCTGCAGCCAATAACAGCGCTCCGGATCAATACAGAACTCTGTTATTGGCTGCAGAGGCCTTCAGGAAAGCCTTGCTGGCTGCAGAAGAAATCGGCCGGCAAGGCAGGTGTTGGGGAGTGCGAGGCCTGGCTGCAACTGTCCAAAGGTAAATAGTAGGGCAGCTCCACCACCCCCCATCCCCACCCTAGCTTAATTTTTACCTGTGTGCCCTGGAGTGGGCAGGGTCTTAATTACGGCTTATTTTGGGGGTAGGGCTTATGTTGGGCGCAGGTGTAAAAATCAAGCTAGGATTTACTTTCAGCATTTTTGGGGAAACACAGTATTTGTAGCTCAGGGTTGAACTGTAGATTCTTTGTGCTCGCTGAGGAAATCCAACTAGGAAACACCATCAATGTGAGGAGAGAGTGAGGCTTGCTCTCTGTTTTATATACAAGTGCCTTGCCCTTTCAGTGTTGGTGGGAGTGTTCCTGATGGTTTCTTGATTGGGATATTGTCTCTTGTTTGATGCTTCATCTGGTATTAATCTGGGTGTTAATCTCTGCTTATCTGGTCAGTCCTAGCCAGCACAGCAATAACAAGAAATCATGGAAATTGCAGTAATTTGCATGCTGCCCATTCCTGTTTCAAAGCTATGCACAAATATTTCTGTAATATGGATTCTTTAAAACTTGATGTTTGTTTTAAAAGCAGCATTACATTATCAGCTGAATCACCACGCATCAGTCAATAAACACCATCTACCTCTTTGTTTGTTTTTTCTCTCTGCCTGCAGTGGACAGATGGGCCCCCACCAGTACAGTTTCAGGCACAAAATGGACCTACCACCAGCCTGGCCAGTCTATTGTGAATCTACTGTCTTCACATGGGAAGAAGATGGAAATCATTTTATACACTTGGCTTTTTTTATTTTAACAAAAAAAAAAAAAAAAACAATGGGCAGAGAACACTTCTACAAGGCCCTCTAGGAGATGGCATTGAGGTGACCTTTCCTAGACCCACAATTTGGCACGGCCATTCTGAGCTCTTTTTTAAGGTTTGTGAGTGTGTGTGTGTGTGTGTGTGTGTATGGATCACCTAGGTTGCAGGAATGTCTAATGTAAGTAAACACGCAGGGTTGTAAGAGGCAGCCCTTCCTATTTTTCAGAATTTGGTTTTACGTGACGTGGATAAAACAAGGGCCCCTTCCAACGAGATTTATTTAAAAGAGAAAGAAATCACCCCCTATAATGAAGGTATAGAGGGGTTGGGATGGAATAGAGAAAGCCATGCCTGCTTCCTTGCTAATTAAAACTGCCCCTGAAAATGCCATGTGCCTATATTTTTATGAAGGCTCTATTGCCCTTTATATTATCCAGGCTGCTAGATTTGCTTCTTGAGCACACTTGCTCTAAAAATACCTATAGTTGGTGCATCTAAACAGCATAGGCCCCATTCTCTGGCAGGACATGTTCTGTCTCTGTTTTCATGTGTTTCAACCTTAGTGACTCCCAAGATATGTGGGATTTCAATTCCCAGAATTCCCTGGTTAGGGAATGGCTGGCCAGATAATTCTGGGAATTGAAGTCCAGACATTATAAAATTACTAAGATTGGCAAACACTGCTCCCTTTGCTTACCTTATCATGGAAAGAACTCATGTGGGAGGCGTTTCCTTCCTTATGTCATTTTAGGGCACTTGGGCTCTGCGTTCTTCAGAATAATTCTTCAGATAATTCATATTGGAGCAAAGCTTATGGTAACCAGCCTCTGTCGGTGTTTTAAGTGCCTGTTTGGTTCCTTAAAAGGTGCATGCTTTTTCTCCAGGGTAATCCTTTGGATTTTTTTTTTTTCACAAGACATATTATCCATCTGGGTAAAAATCATGATTTTTCATGTTTTTTCTTTTCTTTTGGGAAGGCGACGACTTCACCTCTCTTTTCAACTCTTGGGTTGGAAATAAGGACAAATGGCGGCTTGGAAAAACAAGTTGGCCTGATCTGGATTTGTATGATTTGTTTGAGATCAGGCTAGAGACGGGTCTTCCAAGACTCTTAAATTAGAATGTAGAAAGTTGTATTCTGGTGCAGAATTCAGCTTGTGAGAATCACAGCATTCAGGATCTTTTAATAAGAAAGCGTTTAGCCCCTAATAGCTGCAAAGATACATTTGAAATATGAGTCCCATATCATGGACTCAGAATGGGAAGCTTAAGGTTTCCAATGGTGGAGGTAGGAATTCTGTGCCCTTAGCCTTCCCGTGGTTAGCAAAATGATCATATATTATGCAAAGTACCTAATTTGGAATGATTATGCAAAACAATTATGCAAGTGACTGCATAAATCATGTTATATTAGAATCCAGCTTTTCCAATTATTTTTTTAAATTATTATCTTACTTTTAAGGCAGGGACACAACCCTGCTTCTAGTGTGGTGTGGTGTATCAATTTTAAAAGGAGATAGTTTACCTTGTTACTACGGTAGTTCAGTGAGTTCTTAATTATGGATTTTTTAGCACTATTTATCATCCAAAAATTATAACCAATATCCCCTACTCATGCGCTCTTGATATTTTCAGGAATAATGCAGTCAGTTCCTTTCTGAAGTAGGCTGATGTGTAAAAAAGAAAAGTTGTTTGTAATATACCTGGAGAGAAATAGGGGAAGGAAAGTACAGGATAAGCAGTATCTAAAAATACTAAAAGAGGAAGAGCTGGAATTCTGAAACTTTAATTTTGTCTATTATTTGGAATATAGGTCTGTTTATAACATTCCTTAACAGATCCTGGCAAAAGGCAGACTCTCCCCCTCCCCCCCTTTTCCTTCAGAGAATAACAACATGTTATTTCATGTCAGCATAAACCAGCGATGGCAAACCCTTTTCGCCTCGGGTGCCAAAAACACGTGCGCATGCAATCGGGCACCCACAAATACCCACCCCCATAATTTAATGCCCCCCGTGCCGTGCCCCGCGTGTGACACCCCCACTGCCTCGCAAATGCGTGCACGGTTTTCTTGGAGCCTGGGGAGGGCGAAAACAGCCTCACCCGCCCCCCAGAGGCCCTCCGAAGGCCAGAAACAGCCCGTTTTCTGACTTCCGGTGGGCCAAAGTAGGTCCGTTTTTGCCCTCTGGAGGGCAAAAAACGGCCCAATATGAAAACTGGAAGTTCGGGAACTGACTTCTGGGTTGCCCATTGGGCCATTTTTCTCCCTCCGGAGGGCAAAAAAACAGCCCAACATGCAAACCAGAAGTCCGTTCCCAAACTTCCGGTTTGTGCATTGGGTTGTTTTTCGCCTTCCGGAAAAGGAAGCTTCTCGAGGGCAAAAAATGGCCGTAAATCACAGCCGAAATCAGCTGGCCAGCACATGCATGTGTACTTGAGCTGACAGGGCAACCATAAGCCCTCAGAAATGGCTCTGCCTCTGCCACCTGTGGCACGCATGCCATAGGTTCGCCATCACGGGCATAGACTGAACATTTGCTTACTCCTGAAGAAATACATTGGGTGTGATTTGCTCCATGTTTTGGATATATATTTTTTTTAAAAAAAAGCCCTGCAAAGGCCCCCCTCGCATCTAATAAGGATTTTTTTAAAAACTCTGGAGTGCCAAAAATATAGGCTTGGGTTGGTAGGGAAGGTGTCGAGAAGCAGTTGGATTTGTATAATAATTTTACCCTTTAGAATGAGCTGATTCTCCCAATTTTCCCACTGCATCTTTAAACTAGATGTAAATAAATAAGTCAGAAAGCTAGAAGCTTTTTTTATATATATAAATCTTGGGTGAAAATGGATTTATTCTTCCAGTTCTTAATTCAGGGATGTCTGATATCCATATTCCTAGGCTCTTTTCTCCATATATAGTTGAGGGACAGAAGCTATATATTTTCCAATTAACAGATTGTTTCCCCCGCTCTTCCTAAGCAGTGTTCAGCCTCCAGAACAGAATGACTAATGCATTTACAGTCAAGATTCGTATTTAGGAAAGGCTTCCTTTCCTATATAAAACCAAAAAGTAACAAATATTTCTTAACCGTAAAGATGCTAGACATGCATCCTTACTAATAAACCTGGGCAGACCTAAGAGGCTTGATCTGAAATGGTCCCAATAGATTGAATCTAACTTTCAGGATGCTAAGGCAGGCTGTCTTTGTTAAAATACACATACCTCATTTCCTTCTCAGCCCCTTCCCAAAGAATATACCCCTGGATACACACTGTCCCATCTTCCTAGAAATCTGCATTTTAGCTCATAGAGGGTGGGTGATTAGATCACTGAACTTGTGATTTTGCACAGTTGAAATGTGGAGTCTGCCAACACGTGTGTGAGTTTTTGCTGTTCACACTTCTGAGACACCTGCAGCTGTTCATTAACACTCTTTATGAAAGTTTTTTTATGTACTTAAAATGTGTTTTAGTAAATTTGTACAGTTTTGTCTTTTAGCCTTTTTTCCAAAAAAGTGTTTAATCTTTCTTAACAATAATGTGTAAACATAAAAAAATGTACAGGGGGAAGTAGAGTTTTGTCTTGTTTTCAGGCTCAATTTTCTTCCTAATCCCAGGTGAGAAAATATCTGTGGGAAGTATCTTTAATTCCACCCAGTGTTGTATGTAGGCCACTTAAAGGCAACAGCTATGTAGAACTTCATCTTTAAAATATTTTTACAATCTAGTTGTACAGATATGCAAAAGTAGAGGAGGAAAAAGAAAGAAAAATGTACTCCTAATTAGAATGGATCTAAAATGCTAATCTTGTGCCCATAATTTGTTTTTGGGTTTTTCCCCCCTATCACTTGGCCTAATCAAGATTTGCATACATACTTTTTGTATACATATTTTAGTAGTTGAAAAAATAGTATTCCCAAATTATGCAGGGGAGAGGAAATAAAATAGTCTCAGGATGCTATCATTACTTCTTTGCATTTAATGATATAAACTTGACAGCAATTAAAAAAAAGTGAAACAAGTACAGGTAGTCCTTGATTTACGGCCACAATTGAGCCCGAAATTTCTGTGAGTAAGTGAAACTTGTATTAAGTGAGTTTCTATGTTATAAAAGGACTAGTTTTTCTTCCTCAAATAATTTCCCTTTATGGGTCAACTTAAATTTCCTGAGAATACAGTAATGGGTTTTGTTTTGTTTTGTTTTGTTTTTGCTTTTGTTATCCAATCTTTTATGGAGAAGAGCGGCATCTTTTTAGGCGAGTAAGTTTATGTTGTTTTCCTTAAAATCTTATTCCGGCTTTCAGTTGGGAACTTAAAAGAATGCAAGATGCACAAGGAACTTGTGACTTTTGGGCTTCTCTCCATCCTTGTTGCTGCTTTGTCTCCATAAATATTCACCTATCAGTGCAATGTTGATAAACTCAGATTCTTTTGTAGAATGATTGCCAGCTGCCTGCTCATTTTCCAGAAATGCATGGAGAAGTCTGGTACTTTCATCCTGGAGAATAATTTTGTAGTAACCATGGCACAAAGCTATGGTGGCTTGATCCCTTTTTATGACCAAACATCTGTCACTCACCACAATTCAGCAGGAATTCCATTACTTCAAATTCTCATCAGTTTCTTTGCATTTTGAGATGATACAGGTAGTCCTCAACTTAGCAACAAATTTTGGCTCAGTTGTAGTCATGTGAGAAATTTGTTAAGGGAATCACTGCAATTCTTAAATTATTAACACGGCTGTTAAATGAATCTAGCTTCCCCTTTGACTTTGCTTGTCAGGAGATTGCAAAAGAGGATCCTATGGCTCTAGGACACTGCAACTGTCATAAATGTGAGTTAGGTGACAAGCATCCAAATGTAGATCACATGCTTTAC
The DNA here is from genome assembly GCF_051295495.1 of Thamnophis sirtalis. Taxonomy (NCBI): domain Eukaryota; kingdom Metazoa; phylum Chordata; class Lepidosauria; order Squamata; family Natricidae; genus Thamnophis; species Thamnophis sirtalis. The sequence continues at coordinate 167,738,450 of NW_028261381.1, read as the reverse complement.
TTTTGTGTGAAACTGTCATATGTGTGAAAAATGGTCCTACGTCACCTTTTTTTGGGTGCAGTTGTAACTTTGGTAATTAAATGAACTGTTGTAAGTTGAAGACTACCTGTATGGTAGAAGATGGTTTTAGTAATGATGGAAGTTGATATTTTTACACACTGTTAGTATTGCATGTTTCCTGGTGAGCTAGCTACCATCTCTTTTTACAGTCAATCCCAGCAGTATGAAATGAGTTTAGAAACCCTCCAATGTCACTTTTAGCACTTCAATTTAAGCATTATAACCGGAGGGAATTATATTTTCCTCTTCCCTTTTGAAAAGTCGTTTGGAGTTCTTTTTGTTATAGTCTTAAGGTCGATGATAATTTGGAACCATCTACAATAGTGAATGAATGACAGGCAAAGGGAGGTAAAATGAAATGAGGTGAATTCAGATTATAGCAATCCTGGCGAGGTTCTGATGGTTCATATCCCGCCTGTTACCCTTCATTGGCTCCTCGTCACCCTCCGAAACTTTTCATTGGTGGAATAACTTTCGGTTGTCAACGAAGTTGGCGAATCAAAGTGAAGGCGAGCCAAGCGGGCGTTGCTTTGTACCAGACGCAAGAAGATGGAGGCGCTCAGTTGCGGAGGCGGCGCTCGGAAGGAGAGGATGGGCGTGGCCCAGGAAAGGACGAACTCCGAGGCACAGGGCGTGGCTTGATGAGTAGAAGGCTGACGTAGAAGGAGCGTTTTTAGGAGGAAGGAGGCGTTTTGACAGACGGGGCGCCCTCAAAGATACGTGAGAGGGGAGGCGTCTCCGCGCAAGCCCAGCGGAGGAAGGGGCGTGGCACCCAAGAGGGCGAGCGAACCTCTGAAGAGGCGTGGCTTCAAAATGGGAGCGCGGAAGACGACGAAGAGGAGGAAGAAGAGGAGGAGGAGGAGGAAGAAAAAGAAAGAGGTGCCGGCGGTCCGCTGCCTCCGCGCGTGCGCAGATGCTCGGCAAGCCAAACGCAGGGAAGCGCCTGAGGAGATCATTGAAGGGGGAGAGGGGGCGGGGCGTCGGCTGGGCGCGAGACTGAAGTTGCTTGCCCGCCTTTCCGCCCCCCCCCTCCGTCTTGAAAACGCTCCCCCTTCTCGCGGCTGGCCCTCGCGCGTGCGTACTCCGCTCGTGACCCCTCCCCTCCACGGCATCCCCTGTAGTCGTCCGCGTCGTCGTCCTCCTCCTCCTCCTCCTCCTGTCAGTGGCCACCTGAGGGAGCCGCTCTTTTCCTCTTCCCCCATCCCCCCCCAGCCAGGCCCGGCCCGGCCCTGTGAGTTGGAGAAGAAGAAGGAGGTGGCGGCGTCGACGACTTGAGGTAGTGAGGGAGAAAGGGGAGCGCCGAATAGGGGGCTGAGGGGGAGAGGGGTGGATTTGTTTTTCTTACTACCGTCGTCGTCAAAGGGGGGCAGCGGGGAAGAGTTTCCCCTCGGGTGTTTAGATCCCCCCCCCCATGTCTCTGGGAAAGAAAGCCGTGTGATTGACAGGGTTGGGAGAGGGGTTCTCCACTGAGAGGAAGAGGCTTGAAGTTGTTTTGGGGCGGGGGAGGGTTACACAAACATTTCGGGATGGGGGAAAACATTTCGAATGACGGTACTCATTTTAAAGCGCGGCGCGTCTGGGCCCCTCGGCCCATAACAGACAACTTTTGTTGACTTTAATTAGCGCTCGGATGGGCGACCATCCGGAAATGCTCCTCGGGCTGGAACATTGAAAAAGGTGGTGGTGGTGGTGGGAATTCGTCGTGGAAGAAGGCGGTGCCAAACTACTTCCATATTGTTGACAAGAAATTACTACATCAGAGGTCCCCAAACTTGCCAACTTTTAAGACTTTTGGACGACTACATCAGAGGTTCCCCAAACTTTAAGACTAGTGGACTTCAACTCCCAGAATTCTCCTGGCTGGAGAATTCTGGGAGTTGAAGTCCACCAGTCTTAAAAGTTGCCAGGTTTGGGAACCTCTGTATTATATGGACTCTCAGTGAAGTCACCAGGGGGGTCAAGCTCAACTTGGATTTAAAAAAAAACTTTTTCTTAAAACACTGTTTCAGATAGGTGTCTTTGACTCTTATCTGATTACCACTGGTGGCTGGGGGACAATTACAGTCCAGATGCCAGAAGTTTAGTTGAGTGGCTGCTTGTTTGATTGTTCCTTGGCTAGTACTTTTTTTTTTTTTAGGATTTTCTATTGGGACGGTTTAGTTGCGCAAAGAGGCGCAACTAAACTTTTCTGACCTAACTTTCTGACCTCTTCGAAGAGGGAAGGGAGATATACTGTATTCTTCCCTCTTCGATCAGTAATGGATATATTGAGAAATAACTCTTCCGCTTGATGTTTTAAAAAGTGTCTGGTGAAAGAAAAATGTACATTGGTGGAATTTTATTTATATGCAATCCCCACCTCCGTCTGGAGGGACTTGAGGCAAGTTTTAATAATTATAGTATTTAAACACTACTTGTTACTACTTGTTTTCTTAACAGCTTATAAAAAGCATTTTAAAGAAATATCTGGTTAGTTCGAACAACTGCTTCCTTTGTAGTAGTCTGCCATTTTTTAAAGTTAAGAACATATTACCCAAAAGACAACAGGATACTTTAGCTCTGAAATTTAAAATTGATAGGGTGTGTGGCTTAAAACTTAAACGTGCTCACCTATTGCTTTAGAGTATTCATACAGAATGAAGGGAATTTACAGGACTGTGCCCAAATTGTGGAAATCGAGATTAAAGGATTTTTAAAATAACTGTTGATTCCATTGTGTTGCATGTTAATACTAGATTCCAGATGAAGAAAAAACTTCAATTTCTGAGTCAGTGAGAGGGTTAATGAATAATTTGATCCAGTCAGCTAATCCATAAATAGTTAAGCTTGCCTTAAATCAGCCCTAATAATATACTGAATAATTTCATCTAGTCAAGACAACACCTAAAACCAATCAGTTGACCTGTTTTGCATAATCAGTCCTCCAAGAAAAAGAGCTGTAGAGAAAGAGTGACTGGGGAAAAAAGGCAGCTTTGTTACAGAATTCAGGTGCTAAGTCCTGGCAGCACAAGACTCACTGTTTAGCTGTGATTGTGGATCATCTTTTTCCTACCTGACCAATGGAGGAGGGGCTAGTGATGGGCTGGAGAATTGCCAGTATTGTCTTAGTTCAAGGGATACTAAACATTTCTTCAGGAAGATGAATGAGAATGTTGTATATGCTAATTTTTGATTGAGCTGGTAATTGTATGTTGGGACAATCACCATTAAGGAAATCTGATTGGATTAATATTACAGAAATAAGGACTGATAAATAATGAAAAATTGAGAGATTTTTTAAATCCTTACAGCTACTTTATCAGAAGCTGAGGATAAGACAATGAAGAAATATATGCCAGTAGTCTGTGAAGAAATTAATGTTTGAAAGTTGACTTTGGCATCTCAGTCAAAATCTAATTTCTAGCAGAGGGAATGGAAGCTTATTACAGCAGGTTGTTTCTTTTGCATAAGAATATGCAAGTTTAGGGGAAAATGTATAAAGGAGCACCAGAGTGTATTTTTGCAAGGTAAAATTGTATTTAATCTTCTGGCTTATTCCTGTTAACTCCCTTGAGAGCTAGTTTAAGAACCTCATGGGAATAGTTGGAAGAGATGCCATTAAATGCAAAGTGTCTTTTGGGAGGTAATTGCCTGTGCTTTCATGGTGAATGTATTCCAAGTGCATCAAAGTTTGTAAGGATTAGGGCTATTTAGGTACCAGTATATTTCATGCATTTAGAACGAAAAATGGGATGGAGTTTATCTCCCTGGAAGAAAAGACAGGTAGCAAAATGACATTCAGGAACATGAATGGAAATGCTAGGAGCACTAATAACTATGAAGGGAGAAAGAAAGGTAAGTACTCCATATGCGCACTAATGGTTGAGCAAAATTGGGTGTACACATCATGAAGTATAGAAATTGTGGCTATTGGGCATTTTGGACACAAAGACACAAGGAATTGGGCAGAGTTGACTTAACTGAAAAATTCTTTGGAAAATGAAAAGAAGGGTTGAGAATGTATCCAAGGAATACAAGGAATTTGATGTAGAACATGTTACTGAGAAATAAGCTTTGTAAAACAGTAAGATTTACCTTGAGTCAAGCTTGAATTCTGGTGATTTCATAGGAACAATTAATAAATTGGGAGGGGGAGAGAATATTGTGTTTCAATGGGGAATCTTTAAAAGAAGAAAAGGCAGTAGTTATAAAGCCATTTTTCTTGTTTCTGGAATATGATGTTTATGGACAAAATAAACTTATTTAAAAAATCAGCCTGTGGTTCCAGGAGAAAATAGTTTAGAGATACTTTGATTTAAAAAAATATAATTCCAGTAGTTTTGAGAATTCAAATTCTTCATTTAATGAATACAATCTCTACTGTGAATGGCTGTGAAATAACCATTGGATCAAATCTGGATGAGAACTGTAAAATCCAAGGAATGGTTAACAACATCCCCACCCATTGAGTTGTTTCTAATATAGCTCTGGAAGTGAGACATTTCCTTCCTTTTAAATACAATGACAGGGATGGGTCTTCAGGTGATGAGAATGCCCTATTTTTCAGGTTATTCAGCTGGGACATTCTGGGGGCACCAAATTTGGAAATCTCACTCATTTTCATACCCATTACCTTAAAGTAATGTTCTTATGAGAAAGAACATTTTCTAAGTGAGATTTAAGACTTCTTAAAGGATGCTAGAGATATACCGTTTCATGTTTTTTTAAAAAAAAATTATGTAACTTTATTAAAACATTAGAAAAACAAAAAACAAAAGTGCAGAAAAAAGAAATATAAAGAAATGACATCTGATTATCTTTTGCAGCAGTTATGAATATATCCTCTTACTCTATAGGAAAAAATAATTACAGGTAGTCCATAACTTACACCAGTTCATTTAGTGATGATTGAAAGTTAAAACAGGCTAAAAAAGTGACTTACCACCATTTTTCACGTTTAGAACTGTTGTATCCCTGTGGCCATGTGGTCAAAATTCAGATACTTGGCAATTGACTCATTTATGACGTTTGCAGTGCCTTGGGATCATGTGATCAGCTTCTGCAGCCTTCTGAAAAGCAAAGACTGGGGAAACCAGATTCACTTAACAACTATGTTACTAACTTAACTATGGCAACAAAAGTCGTAAAATGGGGTAAACTTCACTTAACTAATGTTTCACTTAGCAACAGAAATTTTGGGCTCTAATGTGATCGTAGATGGAGGACTACCTGTAATGTAACCATAATCTGTATTTTTCCCCTAATCATCAAATCAAAAATTTCAGGTTTTTTTAGTTTCACACAATGTCAATAAAGGGTTTCCAATCAGTATTAAACTTGCCTTGTCTCTAATTAAATCTATCCTCACTTTCTTCATTGTGAGTAAAGCCAAATATTTCCACCTTTAATAGTCTTGCTTCAGTTGTCATAAAACCAAGAGTTTTCCTTCTTCTCAATTGCTTATCCATCAGTCCCAAAAGAAATCTTTCTGGTTTCAGTTATTAATCCTTAAATTTTTAGCTATATGTAGTTGAGTCTCTTTAAAAAGTAAGTTGTACGCTTCTGAAAAACAAAAAAGTCAGAATGGTTATAAAAACCTCCTTATTCTTTCTCCAGAACAAATTTAAATTGTGGGTAAGGATATGGGAGGGAACAAAGGAACTAATTGTTTATACAAAGATGAATGTAGTTTGTGTTGTGTGCCTTTTCACTATCTTTACATCTGCTTCCTTTAAAACGAGGTATATTTTATGTACTCAGAGTTTGAAAAGTGCAATCTTTAGAATAGAGGTGGAAGGTAGCTTGGAGATTGTCTAGTCCAAACCCCTGCTCAAGCAGGAGACCATACCATTTCAGACAAGTGATTGTCCAGTCTCTTCATAAAACTCTCCAGTGATAAAGCACCCACAACTTCTGATGGCAAGCTGTTCCACTGGGTTAATTGTCCTGTTAGGAGGTTTCTCCTTAATTCCAGGTTGCTTCCCCAATGATTAGCTTCCATCTATTCTTTCTGCTCCTGCCTAGAGATGCTTTCGTAAATAACCCCCTCCTCTTTGTGGCAACCTCTCAAATATTGGTACACGGCTATCATGTCATCCTTAATCCTTTTCTCTAGATTACCCAAATCCTGCAACCATTATTCATATGTTTTAGTCTCCAGGCCTTTAAACATCTCAGTTCTTGCTCTTCTTTGCACTTTTTCCAAAGTCTCAACATCTTTTTTGTAATGTGGTGACGAAAACTGGATGCAGTGTTCCAGGTGTGGCCTTATGCTGAGGCTTTATAAAGCAGTATTAATACTTCACATGATTTTGATTCTATGCTTCTGTTTATACAATCAAGGCTTATATTAGTGTTTTGGCTGCTGCAGCATACTGCTGACTCATGTTTAAGTGATTGTCTACTAGGACTCCAAGGTCCAGTTACTAGTTTTGAGCCAGGTTTCGCCTAATCTGTACTTGTACCTTGGTTTTTCCTGCCTAAGTGTAAAACCTTGCTTTTCTCCACATTAAATTTTAGGTTGTTGGATAGGGTTCATTGTTTTTTTTTTAATTAAAAAGTTTTTTATTTTTATTTTTCAAAGCAAACACAACACAAAAAATCCTCTTTCTTTACATACTGTAGAAAGTGTATCAGTTGGTTACAAAAATTTTCTGTGCATTTCTTTCACAGTCACCCATGACTCATATTAATTCTAGTATTTTAAATCAAATATATTTGTACATATTACCAAACAGGTAACCTCATTGCTATATGATTTATATATTGCCAACCCAACCGTTAGATTATATTCCTATCAGGTATTACAATTATTATTCTGTTGCTTTGTATGTGCGCTAAATGCTTCTGTACTGTAGAAAAATTCCTTGTATGTCTAATCACACTTGGCCCCCCAAAAATGCAATTCAATTCAATTTTGGGATCTGATGTAGCTTCAAATGATATTTAAGCAACTGGTCATTAAGTAACAGCTACTGGTACTTAACATAATTATATGAACAACAGCAAGGGTAAGGACTGTCTTAAGAAACTTACAGTTTAAAAGTTAACAGAAGAAAGTTGGAGGAATGGTGAATATTTAATTAAGCCGCCTAGAGTAATTTTGAAACAAAACGGGTGGCAAACAAATTTAATAAATAAAAATAAATATTTGGAAGATAAAATTGGCATGATCCATTAGGGTTACAAACATTTTAGATGAAGAATGCATAAAGAGTTATGAAGAAATATGTATGTATGATATAAATTATTCATGCTGTGTTTTATGAATTCAAAGTATAGTCCTGAATATGTTAAATTTGAATGGATCTCTCTAGCAAAAGTGTACATATTAAGCTGTTTCCAAACTTGCTCAGCCATAATTGTATTTTCAAATAGTACCAGATTTCTTTCTCACCTAAGAATCCCAAACATGTGCTCTTTTGGAGGTAAAGCATATTCCTTACAACTAAACCACAAAATAATCTTGAATTATAGAGTAGGAAGGCCAGTTGAGTCCAACCTCCTGCTAAGTACAATCCAAATGAAAAACATTGTTGGCATTCAATTTCTCAGTATCTGCTTGAACATATTCAGTAAAGGGTGTCTACGTATTCTCTGGATGAGTCCATTTTTTAACTGCTGTTAACTGCTAGTAATGTTTTCCTAACATTGAACTAGAATCTCATTTCCTATAATTTAAAATTATTATTCTATATTCTGCATTTTCGAATAATACAAAACTGCTGTAATTGACTTGTGAGACAAACTTTCAGATATTTGAAAAATTGTATTATATTCCTATCTCAGCCTTTGCAAACCTTAACTTTTGTAGTTTAAATTAAATTAAATTTGCATTTGTATGATATCGTCCCCTATTTATAGTGCCTTTCTTCAGTTTTTCTAAATCTTTTTTAAAATACAGGTAGGATTCCCAGAACTGCGCCCAATACCTAAATTGGGGTCTGACTGACTACCTACCTACCTACCTACCTACCTACCTACCTACCTACCTACATACATACATACATACATACATACATACATACATAAAATGGAACACTTAAATTGACAGGATTGGAAATAACAAGGACAAAGTTCCTTCTATTTAGTTAAACTGCTTTCTCCAATTAATCTACCATTCAATCACAGTGATTTGAAACACACACTGATAAAATATGCATCTATTTAACACTTGTCCAGAAAATGAAATTTGAGTGCGAGAATGAGTTTTTAAAACATACCCGGGGGGGGGGAGGGGAATAGAGAAAAAGGACAGACTAATTATGTAATTTCTTGACAGTTCCAATTTAGTTTTTTACTGTAACTCTTCTGAATTTTGTTTTCCTAAAATGTGGGGTACAAGCAGTGGTGTGCTAATGCTGGCTTGTACTAGTTCACAAGAGCAAATTGTTAGAACAGAGCTGAGCCACAATGCCTAGCATGCTGGTCAGATATCTGGTGTTCATGGCATGGTACCAATGGAGATAGCAAAGCTGGCAATTATGTGTTTATTAGCATACCACTGGGTGTGAGCCACTTAAGGATCTGTGAAATCAGTATTCATACGAAACTCCTAACACTTTTAGAAATATATATTGCAAAAGGCATCTTAAACTTTAAAATAACTTACAGTATGTTTAGTTGCTTAGGAGAAACTAAACATGCCTAGTTTAGGAAGTGGTTCTTTTCTTTATATGGATCATGTGCTCTTGTGAACGTCAATTTTATTTATATCTCACCATTATTGTTTTTACAAATAACTCAAGGTGGTTAACATATCCAACAAAGGCTGCTTATTGCCAACAAAAATGGTATAAAAACTATTTTTAAGTCTTTTTGTTCCTATTTTTGAAATGGAGATTAGATTGAAATATTGACTTGCATCAGGGATTAATTCCGGAACTTGTTTGTTTGTTTGTTTATTAGTTAGTTTTGTATGCCGCCCACTCTCGGAAGACTTGGCTGAGACAAAATTCTTGTCTCCTAACTTAGTAGATCATGTTGAACTTCCAGCCTTGGCCAAAATCAGTTTATTAGGATGCTTCTATTTATGTGTCTTTCATTAGTTTTTTTTTTTAATTTAATTAATTGTCACTTAATATGAGACTTTGAGTTCAATACTTCCCTCTTGTTCCACTCTTCCATCATCTCTCAGGTGTACTAATTGTATTAGATCATTGGCTCCTTCTCAATCACCCTGCATTTTTGCTGCCTTAGCATTCACTTGTACATACATTAAGTAGGTTTGTTTAATAATCCTCTCAAGTAGGTCCCCTTTTAGTTAAGAATGTTAATAACTAAGAAGATAATTTTTGGCTTTCCAAAAATGATCTAATAGAAGCTTCCACACAACAGTTCTTTCATTTTACTATATTAGAAATATCAAAGATATACTAAATTAACATGACTGTATATAGCAAATCGTACAGTTGTCCATATAATCTAGAATACAATTTCTAGATTGGAGTATTCTAGAGTATTAAGAGTATGCCACAATGATTCTGAAAGGCTTATTTTCATGCATCTCAGTACAGGTAGTCCTCAAATTACTATCACAATTGAGCCTAACATTTAAGTTGCTTAGTAAGTCAGTTGTTAAATGAATTTTGCCCCATTTTATGACCTTTCATGCCACACTTGTTAAGGGAATCACTGTGGATGTTAAATTAGTAACGTGGTTAAGTGATTGACATTGCTCGTCAGGAGGTCACAAAAAGCAATCACATGATCCTGGGACACTGCAACTGTATAAATATGAACCACTTGCCAAACAGTCAAATTTTCATCATGTGACCATGGGGATGCTGCAACGGTCATAAGTGTGAAAAATTGTCATAGGTCACTTTTTCAGTGATGTTGTAACTTTAAACAGTCACTAAATGAACTGTTGTAAGTCGAGGACTACCTGTATCATGATTCTTATAAATATTAACAGTTGTTAGAGAATAGATCTTGAGCTGCTGAGGGCGATTGCTGATGTAAACCTTGAGATACGTCAAAATAGAATCTTTGGAGAGGAAGTCAAAAAGGAAGTCAAACACAAACTCAGGTTGATTTGTGCATGGTGCTTTCCAAGATTTGAGAGATATTGAAAGTCAGGAAGAAAAAATGGAACAGTATTGGGCAGGGAAGGAAGTTTTATATTTGGCAGCTGGATTCCTGTGGCAATTAACAATTACCTGAAAGAGGGCATGGTTAACTGCCTCACTGTTATAAGATGAAGATCATCATATTTTATTTCAGATTTCAATTATTACTTTTAATACAGGATTTAGGGTATGACCTGATGCATACTTGTGTCCCTAGCCTTAAGTATGATGTTGCTACTTTTATTTTAACACACCAGAGGTGGTGAAATAGTCAAATATACAATATCTGTTCTATTTTCTGAGTATTCTGATGTGTAAGGGAGGCTAGACTTAACCACTGTGGGGGAAAATAGATATACTTGTATTATTTCTTGGCTGCCAAAATTAAAGTACAATTTCTGGCCACAGCATAGGGTTTCTCTAGAGAACTCATTACTTCTGCATGTGTGTTCTGGACACATTAATATTCAGAAAAGCAGGTGATGTAATCTTTGCTATTTCTGTCCTTAAACATAATCTAAAGGGAAAATCCACTCTGGGTTTTTTTGTTAGTGTTCCACTAAGGTACCCCACTTGGCATGTTGTTCCTTTGAAAGTTTTGAAGTATGAATAGTAAAAATTGATTTTTTTTCACCCCTGAAAATGCATGCTCATAGTTTGTGATTATGACCATGGCTCATCATGATATGTAGAATTTGCATAACATATTAGTCTGCTTCAAGTTATTCTGGTAGCTAAAGAAGGTGCTCATCTCAGTTTGTACAAACATAGTTCTCAGCGTATGGCCATTCTTTCTGTTTGACTGTTTGAAGATACGACAGCGCTGAAAAAAAGTGACTTGACATTCCCTAAAGTAGCAAGTGTCCCCACAGTAATGTGATCAAACTAAGGTGCCTTGCCCACAGTTAATACAGCAGGGGTGCTTCAACTCCCCCCACCTGCCTCCCTCCCCCAATCTATGTCCTTTTGGCAAGTACTTCTTGGAGGCAGTAGTGGGGCTGGGACTGAAGAAGAGGCCCAGGATTTAAGCGATTGCCCCTGCAGGCCTCTGCTCTTTACCTTGCCACACCCAGCTGCCTTTCACCATCTTCCTCCCATTGCTAGTGAGGTGCACCCAGCCTGGCCTGTGTGAGGCAGTTGCTGACCATGCCAGGCCTTCTTCCCAAGGCTGTTTGCACCAGTCTCCAAATTGTGTGCCTGTTCTCGTGAGACCTGGAAAGACGGCCTCGTGTGGCCAGCAGCCAGGACAAGCACAGCAGAGACAAGATGGCAAAGGTCAGCTAGGATGGTGGACTGCTGGGCGGCAAGGATGCAGGGTGGCTGGGACTTCCTGCAGCACTTGTTTTACACAGCAGTAACAGCTTTCATTGCACTGCTGGAGATTCCTGGGTGGCTGTTTTGCACCATGCTGCTTCACTGCAGCTCAGGGACTTCTGGCAGCACCATAGCTGGAGCACATCAAGAAAACAACTCAGCACAGACTCTTCTTTTCCTGGATCTTTTCCCGTTGCATTGCAGCCCCCTCCCCAACTTGTTCAGAGTCTGTGCTGCATACACACACACCCCAGCAGTCCCCCATACTCTTTACGTGGGACTCTCTCCTCTTCCCACTTAAGGAACTGCATGTCTGGAGTTACGACAACAATAAGGACTGCTTGGATTGTCATTGCTAAGCGATGCAGTCACATGACATCACACTTTACAACCACATCACTTAGCAATGGAAATTCCAGTCCCAATTATGGTTGTAAATTGGGACTACCTGTATTCCTGTCAGCTCTTGGACAGGGTTCAGATATTTGGCCCAAACTCAATTATGTGCCATTGCATCAGTGTCAACCCTTAGAATGCGAACCCGAATAGCTTTTCTCCACATAAATCTCTCCCTCATCTGGTTCTTCAGCTCTTAGCCCATGCCAATCCTTTATGGCTCAGTAGCTATGAAACCAGCGCTGGGTTTTGTGGAATCCATGCCTCAATTAACCTTGAGTAATTGTGTTGTCTGGGTAGTTTAAAATCATGATGGGTAGCAAATAAATTTAATAAAATGGAAAAATACCTTCTTCTGGGATCAAGACTGAATATTAGAACTTCCCTGACATAAACTCTTGGTGCATCTTCACAAGTTTTGTTTTTTAGAAGTATTTCTGAGCTTGACCCTCGTTTTCTACACACTGAGCAAGGTAGCTCCAGAAAATTGTGGTGGCTTTTCAAGACAATTGCTTCTCTCAGGAGATTTTTTTAAGTTAAAGGGAAGGTGGTTTTATACCACTGCAGAAGGAATTTCTATAAGTACTTTGTTTTTTGTAGCAAATGAAAGCAGGAGGCAGTAATTAGGTTGACACAAAATGTTAACGTGGTTTGCTTGTTTGTGACTTGCTGCATGGATCAACTATATAAGTCAATAAACCCAGATTATTCAAACCATGATTTAATGTGTTCTCCCAATACATTCACTGATGTTGGAAAAGGTAAAAGGAATAAATTTTGAGGTAGAATTAAATCTACTTCAGGTGCTCCTAGTAATCAGCTGATTACTCAAATTCAGCAGGACTACAGACCTGTATGTACTATGAGCAATAAAACTTTCTCAAAAATCTTGACAAAGCTTCTGTACATAATTTGCTTTAAAATAAGTATCTGAAAGAGAGGCGTTTGTTGTGTGCCCTGAGAATTGTGGTTAAAGACACATGCCTGCCTGTGAGCCATGGTGGCGCAGTGGTTAGAGTGCAGTACTGCAGGCTACTTCTGCTGATTGTCGGCTGCCTGCAATTTGGCAGTTCAAATCTCACCCGGCTCAAGGTTGACTCAGCCTTCCATACTTCTGAGGTGGGTAAAATGACCCAGATTTTGGGGGAGCAATGTGCTGACTCTGTAAATCGCTTAGTGCTGTAAATCACCATGAAGTGGTATTTAAGTCTAAGGGCTATTGCTATGCATAAGGAAGGCATTGAGGCACAAACTAGCTTGCTATCTTATCCTAGTGTGTATTTGCAGAGTGGCTGCAACAGATATTGATCACCCATGTTGTTGTCCTTTCATTTCAAATAAAGGTTAAAATCAGTTGCCAATCAAATATCCTATATTTAAATCTCTCTCTGCATTAGGCAATAAAAGTCTTATTTCTATAACCTTTAATGAGGCAAAATGGTGCACCATAGAGCAAAGCATTTTGAACCAAGGTACCGCAAATGGGTTGAAACCTAGGACTCTAGAAGGAATGAATTCTACAGAAGTTGTAGCTGTTTCAAGCTGCTGCTATGGTCACATGATCCTCATCTTGAACATGAGTGTTAGCAGTTGGACTTATATACTGCTTCATAGGGCTTTCAGCCCTCTCTAAGCGGTTTACAGAGTCAGCATATTGCCCCCACAGTCTGGGTCCTCATTTCACCCACCTCTGAAGGATGGAAGGCTGAGTCAACCTTGAGCCGGTGAGATTAGAACCGCTGAACTGCAGATAACAGTCAGCTGAAGTGGCCTGCAGTACTTCACCCTAACCACTGCACCACCTCGGCTCCTATAGCTGAGTGTTTCCCAGCTACTGTCACAATGTTGGAAAGTGAAGAGGGAAGGAAGGAAAGAATAGGGAAAGGTGTAAGAGGAAAAGGAAAGAAGGAACCCCCTATGCATCCTTCCTGGCAAACCACTCTGAATCTTCCCCAACCCATATGGCACCTTATGCACATCCCCATGCACTCGTCCTCACTTGCACACCCCAGCATGCCATCAGTGAGTCACAGTGACAAAATTAGTGGACCAGCGGAATGCCGTCGATACAGTTTACTTGGACTTCAGTAAGGCATTTGATAAGGTAGACCATAACCTACTACTAGATAAAGTAGAAGAATGTGGGTTGGACAGCATCACCACCAGATGGATTCGTAACGTGTAGTCCTCAATGGAACTGCATCTACGCGCAGTGGAATACCCCAAGGCTCTGTTTTAGGCCCAGTATTCTTCAAAATCTTCATCAATGATTTGGATGAGGGAATAAATGGGGAACTCATCAGATTTGCGGATGACACGAAGCTGGCAGGAATAGCCAACACTCCAGAAGACAGGCTTAAGATACAGAAGTATCTTGACAAACTTGAACATTGGGCACTAGCTAATAAAATGAAATTCGATGGTGAAGAGAGTAAGGTTCTACATTTAGGCAAGAAAAACGAAATGCACAGGTACAGTATAGGTGGTACCTTGCTCAATAGTAGTAACTGTGAGAGGGATCTTTGAGTCCTTATCCACTTATCTGCTTGTTGGCCTTGGAGTTGCCACTTCCTGCTGGCTTCCCCACTGACTTTCTCTGCAAGCTTCCCACAAGCAAAGTAAATGGGGAAGCCACCAGGGAGGGAGTGGGGGGGGGGAAACAGTCAAGAAGGGAGGGAAGACAAAGGGAGGAAGGATTTCTGATGCTCCCTGTCAGCTTCCTACAGGGAAACTCAATGGGGAAGCAGGGAAGAAATTGGAAATCACTGCTGCTCCCAACTGCTTTTTTTGCCCAGTTGTCATTTTGTTTTTCTGTTTAGGTAAGGAAATACATCTGAAATGACCCAGCTGGGCATGAGTCGTCCAGTTGTTTTATGAAATTCAGGAACAGCAAAAATTACGGCATGAGAGTCATTCCCTACTCTGCCTCAGTTTTAAGGACTTAGGATTTGTAATATTATGCACTGCACCAAATGACTGGACTGAAAAATGTCGGTGATATATTTATCCTTCTGTTGAATTTAACCTTCAAGGAATTGGTGTAGTTGCTGCTCTAAAGGACAAAACAAGTCCCTCTCTGTTCATTTTCCCTAGGTGAAAATAGAAGAGATAGCCTTTTCTCTATGGAACTATCTTGCTACTGCTGATCCACGAGGGAGGGTGATTAACAGAACCCAGCTGATGCCCTCCTGTATCTCCAAATATGATGTCATGCTAGGGATATGCCCTAGGATTTGACACTTCAGGGACCTTGGAATGCTGGCAGACATTTCAAGGCTTGGGACCAACTAGATTATATGTCTTTAATGATTTTGCATCTCATTTAGTATATTCATTAAAAGGTAGTCATATCATATGTATTATTTCTGCTTTTTTAGTACTGTACTGTTCTTGCTTGGATGCTAGAAAGGAAATCATTTAACAAACCAAGATAGTGGGGATGAGGAGGGAATAAGTCATTAATGGCTTTTTAAATAAATAATTGGAAAACATATAAAAAAGGAAGCTCAGGTTAGTTTTCAATGGAAAATCTGGGAAGGGTCAGCATTCATTTTTGGAGACTAGCTTTGGCTTCACATTCAAGAAGTTTCAATGCCGAGCATCTTAAAAGAAGTCCTGGCAACAAAGATAGGGAAAATGGTCTTATAGCTGAAAACAGGAACGCAGTGGCTCAGTGGCTAAGACACTGAGCTTGTTGATCAGAAAGGTCAGCAGTTCAGCGATTTGAATCCCTAGTGTGGCGTAACGGAGTGAGCTCCCATTACTTGTCCCAACTTCTGCCAACCTAGCAGTTCAAAAGAATGCAAAAATGCATGTAGAAAAATAGGGACCACCTTTGGTGGGAAGGCTAACAGTGGTCCCTCCGTGGGCCTTCGGCATTTAGTCATGCTGACCACATGACTACAGAGACGTCTTTGGAAAGCGCTGGCTCTTCGGCTCTGAAACGGAGATGAGCACTGCCCCCTAGAGTCAGGAACGACTAGCACATACGTGCAAGGGGAACCTTTATCTTTGCTGCAAAACAGGTAGAGCAACTCAATGTAGAAAATATTGGACAAAGAGACTGCTGTAATAACCAAACATTCAAAGTAGTAATGATAGAGAATATTTTTTATATCTCTGTATAATTAACTGCTCAAGACTCATTTCCTTTTGATTAATTTATGCAGGGAACTTGTCTTAGTATTAAACTCATCCTCAGCATTCACTCATTCCTAAAGCCGAAATCACTGGCACCTAATAAGTTGTCATTTGGTTCTTTAAAGGACAGGATTGTTAAAGTGCTTTTGAGCACATACCAGTTCAGTAGATATTTCCCATCCCATCCATTTTTAAAAACGCAATTATATTTTCAGAAAGGAAAAGTAATTGAGAGCCAGAAACACTACACATCACCAATAGATCCTGATTCATTTTCTGTTAGGCCCTTATCTAGTCCACTATAATGTGTCAAGATAATTCTTCAAAGTCCTCATTTCTTTTACAAGAGATATTAGGAACACAAACTTGCGTTAAGTCCATGTAAAATATCCATTCTGTATTCTGAGCTAACTAGCTCAGAATACTTATTCTGCTGGCTTTGGTTTCTTCAACTGCCAGAAACTGGATTCTCTTCCAACAGGGGTCTCGTTAAATTTGACTTTCAATAATTAATTTTCATTACCGTAATTAGAATCATCAAGTTGGGATAATTTAGACCAGAGGGTGGAGAACTATGATCCTTTTATGACTTGTGGACTTCAACTCCCAGAATTCCCCACCTCTGAGTTAGACTATCGGTTCCCACCCTCTGCTCAGTGCAGGAATCCAAATTAAAGCATCCACAAAAGGAAGATATGGAACCTCCACAGAATAAGGTGGAGGTTATTGGTTCCATTAAGGAATTGCTCTTGCTGTTATAAAATTATTTCAAAATTTCAGTTAGAATCTTTCCTGATTTGCATGACAGAAATACCCAATATGCCCTATTCAATGGATAATCCTGAATAACCCCTCCTCTTCCACCAATCAATTCATTAAAATGGGAGTTTCACTCTTTTGACTTCTACTCAGTACTGCACATGTTCCTATTAAATTTCATTCTGATAATGCCAATTAGTTCTTCAAGGTTTTGAATTCTATTTCTGCCTTCAAAAGTAGTAGCTATCCCACCCAAACTTGTTTATATTTCAAACTTTTTAACCACCTATCTCCTTCACAGAGATATATACTTGTCATATATACATTTCATAAACATCTTCACATCTTTTCATTCAAATCAATACAAATAATGAGAAAATTCAGGACTGATCCTTGTATTTCCTTAATACCCTTCTCCAACTTGATGAGGCTCCATTAATTGAGCACTATTTAAATGCAATTTTCAAGCAGCTCTGTGTCCACTTAAACTGTCTTGCTGTATCCAAGCTTAGGACTGAAATTGCCATTACTTGATGCAATCATAAAACGCAGCATCATGTGACCATGCTGCTGGCAACTCCCAACAGTCCCAGTTTGCCATAGTTAAGCAAAGACCTCACATGACCAACTTGGGAAACTGGCAGGGGACACCAGGAATCACAATAGCAATAGCAGTTAGACTTATATACCGCTTCATAGGGCTTTCAGCCCTCTCTAAGCGGTTTACAGAGTCAGCATAACGCCCCCACAGTCTGGGTCCTCATTTCACCCACCTCGGAAGGATGGAAGGCTGAGTCAACCTTGAGCCGGTGAGATTAGAACCGCTGAACTGCAGATAACAGTCAGCTGAAGTGGCCTGCAGTACTGCACCCTAACCACTGCGCCACCTCGGCTCTTCAATCATGTAATAGCAGCTCACTGTAATTCCATAAACTGCAAACCAGGCACTATGCACTCAGATCACAATCACATGACCACAGGGACACTGTAACAGTTGGAACTGTGAGGACTGGCCGTAAGTACCACTCGTTCAGCTCACTGTTGCAAGTTCAAACAATAGCTGAACAAATGGATGTAAGCCAAGGACTACCTGTGCTTAATTAGTTTGTTAATCAAGATAGCATGGGATATTTTATCAAAGGCTTTGTTGAAATCAGATATATTTAGTCCCACAATCAAGAAAATTACTCAATCAAAAATAAGGTAAGATTTAATCTGGGAATCTTACTTTTGAAGGCTGGGATACTAGTTTTCCTCCAATTGCCTGATATGTCAGTTTAAAGACATTCTATCTATAGTGATTAAAACTGATGCAATTCTGATCCCAGATAATTACATTCATTAAGGTAAACAAGTATTTTCTGATCATTTTTCTGTCAGTTGCAAAGTTCAGTTCTAGCTTTCTTTTATCACAATTTTATGATGAAACACATTTTTTGGTTGAAGACTGATTAGCCTTTGTCATTTCTAACCTGTTAAAACATTTTGCTTTCATTGAGGAGTTGGCACAACAATTTTACCCAACCAGAGGTGGGTTGCTAATTTTTTTACTACTGGTTCGGGCGGGCGGAGCCTCCTGCCACTGCTACTTTCGATTCGCCCTATGCAGGCCGAACCGGCAGCAACCCACCTCTGGTTTGAACATATCTAAGGAAGCCCTTTGTTATTTTTAGTATCCTTTACTAACATCAGCACATTCTGATAGTTTGTACTGTATTTACATGAGCTCTGCCATTCTGTATTAGCTGTCTCTATATTGTGACTTGGCATTCTTGCATTCTTGCATTTTCTGACATGTCCTCTTAAAAGAAATCTGGCATCTTCAACACACCATTACCAGCACCAACCACCCATTTTACTTTTTGCAACTCATAAAATCTCCATTAGAAATCTCCATCCACCTTCAGCTTCCTTTCCTATTACCTGATTCATGTGGCATTTAATAAATACTTGGAGTGGCTACAAATCCAGTTCTTAACATTCCGAGATATGTGCTTAGTTTGGGATTCTTTTCCAATCAAGAACTCCAACATTAACATAGTCTCTTCCATAATGGAAGCTCCTTCCATGTCTTCTTAGCACTAAATCCAGTACAGCTGATCCAATTGTGCCTTCCTCCAACACTTTTCAAAGGAGAAAACTGTCAGCAAAGTATGGCTAATTCTTCCTGGAAGGACCACGTTTTGCACAATTTCTCTCAACAGATTTAAGGGTACAGTTTCCAATCACTTGACTAGGGCTTCATTCTGCTTGGAAAGATCTACAGTTCGCTTTTGAAAGGCATCGTGTTATTTTCTGATGGGTTGGATGGACAACAATATCTTACAATGGCAGAAAATGTCACAAATGACATTGAAGGTCGGGATGCTTGCATGCGAACCACCTGAGGGGAAACAAATTCCCATTTTAATAACCTTCCATTTTCCTCACCCATTTTCTGGAAGGAACCTTTTCTTGAAGTTTACTCACGAAACACTAATGTCCTACACTATTTGCCATTCTAATGCCGAAGCACCACTTAAGAATATATGGATCAAATGAAGGTGTAGGAGACCACACTCTACTTATGGTCACAATAAAGCTTATGCAATATTTTTAACCCTAAGGGTTTTAAAAAAAAAGATGTGCCATACGTACAGTTCTATCCCCACTGGAATACGGCTCAAGGGATTTGGGGGCACTTAGTAGAACATGAATGCAGATTACGACAGCATTCACCGTCACGAACCCGAAAAGAGGCCAGGTAGCACTCATAGCCTTCAAATTATGAGAATCCGATTTCAGACTTGACTATTCAATGTGTGAAATAATACATGCACCGATGGATTTAAAGTAAGCAATCAAAGCCTATGTCGTCTGCCGTCCTTACTATTCCTAGAATAAAAAACACCAGGCGTCTTTAAGAAAAAATAACACACAACTGGGAAAGACACCACCGCCGCCCCCGCTCCCACCATGCATAATAACACAGCAAAGATCCCAACCCGAGAAGGGGCACTTGGAGAGCGATCTAGACGGACGAAGAATTTGCAAAGCTCCTTCGCGATTTTGCAGCTTGTCGGTGGGTCGTCCCGGAGAGGCCGCCGTTTCAGGTTTTTGCAGCCGGAGATCCGATGAACGCCAACGAAGGCAAGAAATCCCGCTGCCCCCCCCTCCCCGAGCACGCGTGGCCAAAGTCGTTCGCGCTCCTGTTCAGAAACGCTCGGAGAAGCGACACGTTTCTTGGATAGGCTTTACTAGGCCGCGCGGGATGATCCGAGTCCTGGTTCGCTCTTCCCTCGACGAGGCCATCCCGGACGATCGGAGCGGCCTCGGAAGCACCGCCCTGCCCGGGTTTGACGGCGGACGCTCCTCCTCCTCGTCCGCCTTTCAGGAGGCTCAGCAGGGCCGGATGCATCAGCCGCCGCTACCTCGGTGGGAGCTGCGCGCCCCAACACGTGGAAGGAAGCACTTTCCCCCCCCTCCCCCCAACCTCTCCGGCCACACACAAGCGGGCTTCGTTGGTTGCGTGAGCCCTATTAGCCCGGCCTCTCCACGTGGCCCCAAAACTGCCGCGTAAAGAAAGAAAGAAGGGGGGCGGGGGGGGGGCTTTGCTGCATCATCAGCTCCCCGTTCTCCAATCTCCGGGCCGGCTTTCCGACGCCGATTTCTTTAACCCTCACCTAGTTAACAGGTCCAACTCTACCAACTGTTACCTCTCTCTTTCTCTCCGCCTCCCCCCCCCCAACTGTTCCATTTTACGCCAAATAGAAGGGAGGGAGGGGGGAGGCGGTGGAGGAGGAGGAGGAAGAGAATTTTTGCCAATGCAATCTAATTAATAGCTTGACCAGGAGGAGGAGGAGGAGGAGGAGGGAACAAGCCAAGTGAATTAGACACTGTGTGCGCGCATGCTCTTCCGACCGACTGCACGTGTAAGAAGCGCATTTGGTAAAGGAGGGGGCGACGGAGCGGCAGGATCAGAAGGGAGGAGGAATCTAGCCGGCTGGTTTTAAAAGAGGAGGCTTCTTTTTATACATCCCCCCCTCCCCATGATTGTGGGGGGAAGGGAGAAAGGAAGTGGATTCTAGAGGACGGGATCTGCCCCCCTCCCCCTCTGGATCGCCAGCTAGCAGTCTTGTAGTAAGTGCATCCTTTTCAAAGTTTAGTTTATTTTATTTTAATGAAACCGGGGCCGTGGGGGGGGGGGGTGGAACCTGCGTCAAAAAGCCTGGGCTTAAGGCCGCTCCAAGTTCGGTTTTGATGTCGTCGGCGACCCTAAAGCTCCCCCACCCCCACCCCGACAAGTTAGAAGAGTGGGGTGAAATGTGGCGGTGGGGCTTCTGCGGAACCTCTACGTAGTGGCCGTGGTTTAAAGCCCCTCCCCAAAGAGCTCGAAATAAAAATACGTTCTTGGATTCCTATGGCTTTGGAGGTTGTTTTAAAAAAAGAAGGGGAAAAAAAAACTCCCAAGGAAGTTGATGCTGGCTTCCTTAATGGAGGAATAGTAGAGTCGGAGGGGGGAGCAGAAGCGATGATCTGGGGGTGGTTTGTCCTCTCTTCCTCCCTCGCTTTTCTCACTAATGCTTTTATTTTAAAAAATAACCCAAAACTTTCATTCCCAAAGTTATCTTGTACATGAGTGACCAGCTAAATAAATAAAGTAAAGCTCCCCCTCCTCAAACGCAACAGAGTGGGGGGCTGATCCAAATAACTGTCTGATGATTGGTGGTCCCGCCAGTCTTTTTTGTTGGTTTGGGAGTGCGTGGGGGGGGGAGAAACAATATTTGTTTCGGAAAGTTGTAGCTCCCTCCCTCTTTTTTTCTGCCCGTGCTTGCTTCCTCTTCCACCATCGCACACGCTTGGGAAGCGAATGGTAAGAGTTAAGATTTGGGGGGGGGGGCAGAGGAGGGGAAAAAAGGAGAGGGGACATTCAACCCTCCCCCCCCTTTTTTTTTGCTTTATAAAGTCTCGGTTTTAGAAACGAGCCCTCGTGGGACCTTTTGTTGCAAAAAAAAACACGCACACACAAAACGAGGTGCAAGTTTTGGGGCCGCTTCGTTCGGAGGAGGCCGGCGAAGGGCTTGAACCGGGGACTCCCGTTTTGGACAATGGTGTCCTGTGTGTTCCAGAGATGATGCCCTGGAGGAGGAGGAGATGATCGCGGAGGCAGCTCTCGGGGAGTTGGGGGGGGGAGAAAGAGAGAGAAGCAGCCTTAAGAGCGGTGGGGGGGGGGCAGGAACCTTAAGGGGACACATCGGTGTTTTCTTCTGCCCTTAATCTGGTTTGCAGCCGGAAAGAATCTGCTGTCAAAGTAAAAGTCCTTTCTCTCCCCCCCCCACCCACTTTCCCGGTCCTGCTCAACGTATTATTTTGCCTTTGCTTTAAATCATGCGTTTAAAAAAAAGGGGGTGGGAGTAATTGCAAAATTCCCCCCCCCCAGGAGTCTGGTCGACCTTGTAGTTCCCCCTTTCTTGCCCCACCCCTTCCTGGAGGCTTGTCCCCTCCCTTCCTTCCAGGACGGTTGTGGGTGTTCCTCTCCTAAAAACCCCTTTGCATTTTTAAAATGTTCCACTGAAGTCAATAGAATTGCAAGGTATGTTAAGAGATGGCAAAACTTTCCTCTCGTTCTAAGGGGAAATACTCCCATGCCCAGCCATGTCTGACTTACATCTTTTTCAAAGTCATGAGGGATTCCCCCTTATTTAAGTTTCTAACATTACAAATGCAACTAGCTCTTCTTCCCGTATGAAGATATAAATGGTCACCGGGGAAAGAGTTGGCACCACGGTTGTTCTGGCAGGACATAGTAAAAGAGGCGGCCCCCAATTTAGATGAGTAGGGGATAAAATCATGAGAATGTTGACAGCCACTATAGAACATCCATGTATAGTAGCAGTGTACCTGTCAGTATTTCATTGGAAGTAAGTCCGAGCGCACTCGTTTTTATTCCCTAGCACCATAGATTCATTGTTTCTGAATCAGTTTAGAAGCCCCCTAACCCTCATTGGCAGGATTTGTTCCCAAATTAACCCAAGTTTAGATTCCTCCAGGAGATTTCTCTTAATGCTAAAAAGGTGAATGCAGATGGTTGCTAAGCCAACCCAATGTAAAACGAATGAACAACGTGTGTATGAGAGGAATTTGGGGGAGGAGGGTTGATACTTGGAATTGGGGGGCAGGGGAGGACCTCGTAACCTTTCAATGACACATGAAATCTTGATGGCACTTGACAATGGGAGGGGCAGCATGTAAATTTAATAAATAAATGACACACGGTGTCTCATACCTCCTGAGTTTCACAGATTTCCTATGGGTGGGCTGAGATGACACACAAAATAGTTTGTTGGTAATGTATTTAGATTTATTTAAAACAATGAAGTACACACGTTGTGTGTTGTAACGTTGAAGGGCAGTCTGCCTATTAATTAGCCACGGAAGTTGAAGGCCATGGTTTTCTCTAGCCATAATACAATATATTATTAGAGCAATTGCTGGGAGTAAAGTGGTGCCTTCTTGTCTTGCTTGTGTACTTTGGAGGAGCATCAGACTTGCCAGAGTTTCTGAGGCCAGTGAGATTTTGCTCTGATCCAGCAAGTCTTTTACAGGATGATTGGAAATGTCAGGGCCATTTGCAGAGGCCAGCAGTAAGCAAATTAAGTCACTTATTAGCCACGATAGATTTCTGTGTTCAGAGGCTGGTCTATCTTTGAACACCAGGGGCTGAGAATACAGAAAAGGGAGAAGTCTTGCTGTACTCCTTTCTACAGCAAGACTATTTCTATTTAATGGACCACTTTGCAGACTTTTTTTGATCTTGAGTTTGATGTCGGAGATGCAGCTGGACAGCCTGTTTGGTTTTAGAATCCAGTCTCGACTGCATTTTCTCCAGTATAAGAAAACTCTGGGTTCTGATTAAATTTAACTTGTGAAATGTGCAGGCCTAGAGTTTGGGAGTTGAAATTAGGTTGCACGCAACACTCTTGTATTGGTTTTGCTTTTGGTTCTGAGTTTCTTGACTTCCGCTTGCTTTTCATCTATGAATGTTATATGTGTGGTTAGTTTAAACCTGAACTATTCGGTTTAGCTGTTGCATGAAGCCATATTGCTGGATAGAGATAACCAAAGAAGTGCCAATAAGTACTGCAAAATAAATACCTTCTTCCAGAATTGTTCACAGAGAGACAAAGGAGGAAGATCAAACCCAAAGATTTGGAAGACTATACCTAACCACCAAGGAGATCAGCTTAAAATGCAAAAATTGATGATCTCAGTTAACACTTACTTCCTGGGTGGGGGGGGGGATGTCTTCTGTAGCTTATAACATGAAGGTAATATCTGCAACTCTTACTGGTTGGTTGCAAGACTGGTGAGAAGATAATGCCTTGAAAGAACTCAAAAGGATTGAAGCACTGCCATTCACAGGGAGTCTTCAACTTATAACCACAGTTGGGACCAGAATATCCATTGCTAAGCCAAACAGTTATTGAATTGAATTGAATTGAATTGAATTGAATTGAATTTATTATATTTCTATGCCACCCTTTTCCCCAAAGGGGACTCAGGGCGGCTCACAACCCAAGTCAAAGGGGGGGGTGGTACAAATAAGGGAAAAAAAGAACAAAACAATACCACAATTTAAAACACTCAACAACCATACCATTTGAGAGGGGACAAAAGCTCATTAGCCCCAGGCCTGTCGGAACAGCCAGGTTTTAAGGGCTTTGCGGAAGGCCTGGAAGGTGGTGAGGGTTCGAATCTCCACGGGGAGTTCGTTCCAAAGGGCCGGGACAGCCACAGAGAAGGCCCTCCTCCAGGTGGTCGCCAGTCGGCATTGGCCAGTGGATGGAATTCGGAGGAGGCCTAATCTGTGGGATCTAATCGGTCTATTGGAGGTAATTGGCAGCAGGCGGTCTCTCAAGTGAGTTGCACCTGATTTTATGACCTTTTTGCCACAATGGTTAAGCGAATCACTGAATTTGTTAAGTGAATCATTCGGTTGTTAAGTGAATTAAACTTCCCCTTGGATGTTGCTTGTCAGAAGCCATCGAAGGAGATCTCAAATGGCGATCCCCATAGCCCAGGATTCTGCAACTGTTGTAAATATATGCTGGTTGACAAGGGGCCAGATTTTGGTCACTGTGGGCTGCTTTAGTGGTCATAACTGTAAGGACCGGTCCTAAGTCTTTTTTTTTTCCAGTGCTGTTGTAATTTTGAATGATCATCGCACAAATGGTGGTATGTTAGGACTATCTTCATTCATTGTGTCCTCCTTTATTATATGTGGAGAGGTATTTTTTATAAAGTGTTTGATGTTGGTCTTTGGAAGCAAAAACAGCAGCTAGCCTTATGGTAGGTACTCTAAAGCAGTGTTTGTCAACCTTGGCAACTTGAAGATGTCCGGACTTCAACTCCCAGAATTCCCCAGCCAGCGGATGCTGGCTGGGGAACTCTGGGAGTTGAAGTCCGGACATCTTCAAGTTGCCAAGGTTGACAAACACTGCTCTAAAGACCCAAACATTTATTACAGCGTAAGTTTTTGAAGATCATATTTCACTTCAGCCACGTCACATGGAATAGATTTTGCCTTCTTGGATTAGAAAGAAGTGCAAGTGGTCCTCAATTTACAACAGTAAATACTGTAAATACTAAATACTGACACATTCCGAGTTACAACATTACTGAAAATAAAGGGACAGGATCATTTTTCACACTTACGACCGTTGCAGCATCCCCATGGTTGCGTGATCCAAAATTCAGACAGTTGGCAGCTGACTCACATGTTGAAGTGTCCCAAGGGTATGTGTTGCAACCTTCTGACAAGCAATGTCAATGGGCATGTCAGGTTCACTTAACAAACATGGAACTAACTTAACAACTGTGGCAAGAAAGGTTGTAAGGTAAAGGTTCCCCTCCCTAGTTGTTCCCAACTCTAGGGGGCGGTGCTCATCTCCATTTCAAAGCCGAAGAGACAGCGCTGTCTGAAGACGTCTCCATAGTCAGGTGGCCGGCATGACTAAAGGCTGAAGGAGCATGGAACGCTGTTACCTTCCCACCAAAGGTGGTTCCTATTTTTCTACTTGCATTTTTACGTGCTTTCGAACTGCTCGGTTGGCAGAAGCTGGGACAAGTAACGGGAGCTCACTCCGTTACGTGGCGCTAGGGATTCGAACCACCAAACTGCCAACCTTTCTGATCGACAAGCTCAGTGTCTTAGCCACAGAGCCACCGTGTCCCAGTCAGAAAGGTTGTAAAATGCGGCAAAACTCAACAAAAGTCTTGCTTAGTGACATAAATGTTGCGCTCAATCGTAAGCTGAGAATTACCTGTACTGTAGAGTTGAAATGTGTAGTATCTCCCTTCCCGTAATAATGAGCTTGTTGAGACAAGAGCTTGTCTTCTTTGTTAGCCATTCTTGCATATCAGGTGGAGGAATGGTCAAAAGAGAAAGGGAAGATGTTGCACACTAAAGCTGTGTTGTTGCATCAGCATCTGCTTTGTGTTTGGCACGCTTCCCGAACCTTGGTAGCTCACCTAGTACTTTTCCCAACTCTTTGCTTACTTTAACATCTGGATCTTAAAGAAGAAATCAGTGGGGAATGAGTTGGCACAAATGCCGCAGTGTAAAGAAAGAGGCAGATTCTTCGCGTACAGTAGATTTAGTGTTCAGGGCTACGTCATTCCTACCAGTTGTCCGGGGAGCTTCACCAATCTATGGCATTCTCCAGCAGATCCCATTTCGTTATTCTTAGTCATCTGATGGCCGCTTTTCAGTTACGGCCTTACAGAGTGGCTTGCACTTGGAAATGCCGTTCATGTAATGTCGTGGGCTAAGTTTCATGTCCGGTGAAAAGATTTCCACTTGCAAGGACGGGCGTTTTCTCTTCTAAACCCTAATCCATCCACTCCCTCGTCTTTCTGGAGCAGATAAAGAGCAGATAATTCAGTCTCCCAGATGATTTGGTTCTTAAAAATCGGTACAAGACAAATTGTAGAGGGTGAAATTAAAAACCTTAAAGTGCAAAGCAAGAACTAAAAAAACCAAAAACCTGTTAAGAGGAGGGTTTTGTGTGTGAGAGAGAGAGAGTGAGAGAAAGCAAGTTTTCACCTGAAACTGAAAATAAAATAAAGATGCCATCAGATGACTCAGGAAGAGAAGTATCGAAGAAAACATGCCACAATTAAAGAATTAGGAGCAAGTAGCCCTAAAAGCTTGCACTCAATCCAGACAAGACCGAGTGGCTATTGATGTTGCCTCCCAAGGATGGTCCACCTCTTAGCCTGGGGCGTGAAGTTATACACCCCTCGGAGAGGGCCCGCAATTGGGTGTCCTCCTGGATCCACAACTGACGTTAGAACACCATCTGTCAGCTGTGACCAGGGGGGCCTTTGCCCAGGTTCGCCTGGTGCACCAATTGCGGCCCTACCTGGACTGGGAGGCACTTCGAATGGTCACTCATGCCCTCATCACCTCAAGACTGGATTACTGTAATGCACTCTACTTGGGGCTGCCCCTGAAGAGTGTTCGAAGACTACAGTTGGTCCAGAATGCAGCCGCGCGAGTGATAATGGGTGTACCTAGGTACACCTATCCTCCGCGAGCTGCACTGGCTCCCCATTGGTCTCCGGACCCGCTTCAAGGTGCTAGTCGTTACTTTTAAAGCCCTACATGGTATCGGACCTGGCTACCTGAGAGACCGACTCCTGCCATTCACCTCCCAACCACCAATAAGATCGCACAGGTTGGGCCTCCTCCGGGTGCCGTCGACCGGACAATGCCGGCTGGCGGCTCCTTGTGGGAGGGCCTTCTCTGTAGCTGCGCCGGCACTGTGGAACGAGCTTCCCGCAGAGATCCGGATCCTTACCACTTTCCCAGCCTTCCGTAAAGCAACCAAGACCTGGCTGTTCCGGCAGGCCTAGGGCTGTTGATTAATATCCAGCCCCACTTGATTGAATGATGATGTCTTATTTTAATAACTGTATTTTTTAAAAAAATTTAAATGCTTTTATTTCTGCTTGTGAGCCGCCTAGAGTCCCAATGGGAGTGGGCGGCATACAAATTTTATTAAAGTAAAGTAAAAACACATAGATAGGCCTGACCAGGAAAAACTGTCTGCTGAGATTGGAGTTGTAGGGCTGGGTGAGTATGTTATTATGTTGAGTTGACCATGAAATAATGTGGTCATTGGTCACCACTTTAATTGTTTCAAAACTGGTGTAATAGTCTCTATAGCCCATCCCGGTTAATAAGGGCAGTGCTGTATTTGTCATTAACTGTAGTTTCTAAGCAATAGCAATAGCAATAGCAGTGGACTTATATACCGCTTCATAGGGCTTTCAGCCCTCTCTAAGCGGTTTACAGAGAGTCAGCATATTGCCCCCAACAATCCGGGTCCTCATTTTACCCACCTCGGAAGGATGGAAGGCTGAGTCAACCCTGAGCCGGTGAGATTTGAACCGCTGACCTGCTGATCTAGCAGTAGCCTGCAGTGCTGCATTTAACCACTGCGCCACCTTGAAGCACCCTTCAAAGGCAACTCCGGGTAGAAAGCAATGCAAAACTTTCCGACATGGGTAGTCCTCCATTTACAACTGTTCATTTAGTGATTGTTTCAAGTTACAACAGTACTGGAAAAAGTGACTTTTGACTGTTTTTCACACGTATGACTGTTGCAGCATCTCGACGATCACATGAGCAAAATCCGGATGCTTGGCAACTGCCTCGTATTTATGACGGTTGCAGTGTCCCAGGATCATCTCATCCCCTTTTGTGACCTTCTGACAAGCAAAGTCGATGGGGCAGGCAGATCAACTTAACAACTGTTGTTAGTAACTTAACAGCTGCAGTGATTCACTTCACTATGGCAAGAAAGGTAAATTGGTGCAAAATGTACTGTCTTGTTTAGCAACAGAAATGTTGGGCTCAATTGTAAATCGAGGACTACCTGTATTTCATTCTCCCTTTGTTGTCTGACTGGATTCCAGAACACTTGTGCCCGGCTGAAAAGGTGTTTGCAAATGATCTTTTTTTTTCTCTCTTGATCCTACAGCTTTTGCCTGCTGTCTGTCATTAAAAAAAATACTCAAAATTTGTCAAACATCTAGAAAAATAATTAGCAGTTCAGGAGCCTGCTAATAATATAGTAAGCTCAGAATAACCCCATGGTAAAATGGGCATTAAGTAAATTTAACAAATAAATAAATGAAAAGGAGATTACTAACGATTCCCTAAATTTTGGTTTTTGGATGGAAACAGAAGTTTAGTTGATTTGTTTGGTTTTGGCAAGGAGAGCACCACATCCATTATCATGATCATACTGTAAATATTCATCCTATTTATTTTCTTCCCCCTGAGTTCTTTTGTTTCTTTGATTTTGGTTGTCGCTGTTTTCCATCCTGATTTAATCGTGGGCAATAAATAGTGTCATTGGGTAATTTAACGCAAATCAACTCAATCCTGAAGGGTTTCAACCAGGGGTGGGATTCAAATTTTGTACTACCGTTTCTGTGGGCGTGACTTGGTGGGCATGGCAGGGGAAGGTTACTGCAAAACCCCCATTCCCTCCCTGGGACTCGGGAGGCAGAGAATAGATGGGGGCGCGGCCAACCAGAGGTGGTATTTACCAGTTCTCCAAACTACTCAAAATTTCTGCTACCGGTTCACCAGAACTGATCAGAACCTGATCAGTTAATAAATGTTAATAAAAAGAACCTGCTGAATACGACCTCTGGTATCAACCTGACTGTTCTTTAGAAGGACAGATCCGGAAGCTGAAGCTCAAATACTTTGGCCACCAGTTGAGAAGAGAGGATTCATTGGAGAACACCCGGATGTTGGGAAAAATGGAAGCAAAAGGAGAAGAGGACGGCAGAGGAGGAGATGGTTAGATAGCATCCTTCACATAATGAACATGAATTTAGGCAAATTCCGGGAGAGAGTGGAGGACAGAGGTGCTTTCCTTGCTATGGTCTATTGCAGGCTGGCTGAGGAATTCTGGGAGTTGAAGTCCACAAGTCTTAAAGTTGTCAAGGTTGGAGACCCCTGGTCTATTGGGTTGTGAAGAATCCAACATAACATAGCAACTGAACAACAACAAAATTTACCTCGACTGCCTTGAGGGAATTGGATTTTTCCCCCTCGGGGAATTAACGAACAAATACCTATCAGAGGCAGCCAATCTCTTTTTAACAGTGCTGGAAATGCTTAGCTGAAAAAATAGTTGATTCAGCTTGGGTCACAGCTTCTTTGTCCCATCATATTAATCTGTCCCACCCAGTCAGGCAGGGAAGGAATATTGTGGACCCTGGCAGTTAAAGAATTTCGACTTGTCTACCGTTGCCCCTGCCCTCTGGAATATTCTCCCCCCCCCCACTCTCAATGTACACAGTTTTAATGTTTTATGTTTTAATATTTTATTTGCTCCTGGGGAGGAAAGCTATGGCAAATCTAGACAGCATACTAAAAAGCAGAGAGATCATCCTGCCAACAAAAATGCATATAGTCAAGGTTATGGTTTTCCTAGTTGCAATGTATGGCTGTGAAGGTTGGACCATAAGAAAGGCTGAGCGCCAAAGAATGGAGGCCTTTGAATTATGTTGCTGGAGAAGACTCCTGCGAGTCCCTTGGACTGCAAGACGATCAAACTGGTCAGTCTTAGGAGAGATCAACCCTGACTGCTCTTTAGAAGGCCAGATCCTGAAGATGAAACTCAAATGAGAAGGAAGGACTCACTGGAGAAGAGCCTAATGCTGGGAACAATAGAGGGCAAAAGAAGAAGGGGACTACAGAGAATGAGGTGGCTGGATGGAGTCACTGAAGCAATCGGCGTGAGCTTAAATGGACTCCAGAGGATGGTAACGGACAGGGAGGCCTGGAGGAACGTTGTCCATGGGGTCACGATGGGTCAGACACGACTTTGCAACTAACAACAAATACCACCTAGTGTCCCTTTTTGAGGAAGTTGGGTGGTTTCGAAATTTGATCAATCAGATGGATCCACTAGATTAGTTTGACCTGCTATCTTGAATACCACTTGTATTCAAGACCATTGAATACATTATCACATTCAAGATCATTGTGATGCAATTTTGAACATTATCTTGAGATATGTAACTGTATTAACTAGGAATTCTGGCTTTGCTTTTTCCTTTAGAGTGGACAAACAAGGGTTCTCTGGCATCTTGATAAACTTCAAAGAGGATCTGAGACTTGCTCCCTGTCCTTGTCCTTTCTTGGAATTACAGTAGCCTGATAATTTTTGCCCGTAAATGTTAAATTTCCAAATGGAAGCACAATCTAAGGAAACTATCTTAAAAGGTCTCACACTTGGAATTCGATTTTAAAACTTCCATTCCCATGTCAACACCCACAAAACTAGTACAGTTGGTCCTTCAATTTACATCCACAATTGTGACCACAATTTCTGTCACCAGGGTGGATGTTAAGTGAGTTGCGCCCAATTTTACAACCTTTCTCTGCCGTGGTTTTAAGTGAATCATGTCATTAACTGAATCTGGCTTCCCCCATTGACTTCACTTGTTAGAAGGCAGCTGGGAAGGTCGCAACTCCTTGGGACGCTACAACTGTTGTTGATACATGCCAGTTGCCAAGTGTCTTGAATTTTTATCAAATGACTGTGAGGATGCTATGATGTTCATAAGCAGGGGTCTCCAACCTTGGCAACCTTAAGACTTGTGGACTTCAACATCCTTGGAATTGAAGTCCACAATCTTAAAAGTTGCCAAGGTTGGAGACCCCTGTTCATAAGTGTGAGGACCAGTCATAAGTCACTTTTTCAGTGCCGTTGTAACTTTGAACAGTGGCTAAATGAATGGTTGGAAGTTGAGGACTGCCTGTATCACATGGATGTGGTGATTTGTTACTTGCCAGCGTAGGGTCAGCTGCTTTCTGTGGTAGTTTTGGTTTCAAAAGGTGAGCCATTTCGAAATGCAAAAATGGAGATGGGCTGTCCCCAAAGATGGATTTTTAAAAAAAATGGTTTTCAGATAAACTTCTGAGACAGCTCCATGTTGCAGCCATCTAGCCTGGAGGCAATAAAGTCACGTGTCGCCATTGCCAAAGTGTGGAGAGGCTTGTGGAGAGAGCCTTGAAGAAGGAATGCACAGGCAGATACATAAACACCATCTTAGCCTTGAGAGAGACAGAGAGAGAGAGAGAGACAGAGAGAGAGAGAGAGAGAGGGAGGAGAGATAATTCAGGATTACTCTGCCTTGATTTCTCTTGGATACAAGAGTGGGGGAGGGAGGAAGAAACTCTCAGGCATTCGAGGCTCAATCATTGCTTCCATAAATTAAAAGTTCCAGCAATCCTTATTTCATGATCTTGCTTAATTTGAAGGCTTGACACAGGGCCTCCTGCCTCAGAGGATTACCACAGGTCATCCACCAATTCTTGGCAACGGCAACCACAAATTGGAAGGAATGCCTATGTTAAAGATCTCAAAGAAGTAGCTATAGTATTCTCCTTCAGAAGAATACTATAACACCATGATGGCGAAGCTATGGCACATGTGCCAGAGCGGGCACATAAAAGCCCTCTCTGTGGGCACCAGTTGCTCTTCTGGTTTAAAAAACAGGCCTTTTTTGGGCTGTTTTCAGACTGAAAAATGACCTGGAAAATGGTCCCCAAAAGACCTGAAAACAGCCTGAAAATGGCCAGAAAAACCAGGCATGTGCGCACCGGCCTGCTGGTCATTGGGTTTCCGGCGTGCGCACATGCACATACATTCCAGTTTGGGCACTCAGTGCCAAAAAGGTTCATCATCACTGCTATAACACATCCAGAACCAGCATAGGAGCTGACAAAGATGCTGGCAGATTTTGGACAAACAATAACTCCATTTTGCCAGGGTCCAGTTTACATTGTTTCTCCCCCCCCCCCATTCTGTCCCTCCAGACCCTGAGTCAAGAGTTCTGCGTCTTCAATTTGGTCCATGATTGACATCCAAGTCTAGTATCGTCAGCAGACAAATGATATCCCACTCCAAACCGGTTGATTAGTCTAGATGGTTTTTGAAAAACGGGAGCTGAACCCAGTGGCACTCCACAAAAGAGTGATCCGTTGTCTGATCACCTTTTCTCACTACTGTTGAAAGGAACAACCCACTTAGGGGGAGTGGGAAAGAGGTGCTATTCAGCCAGTTCGGACCGGTTCAGGCGAACCGGTAGCGGACATTTTGAGTAGTTCGGAGAACCGGCAAATACCACCTCTGGTTGGGCCCGCCATCCTGCCCTCATTGTTCCCTGTCCTATATTCCCATGTTTTTTTAGCTCAGCTGATTTCGCGTGGCACTCCTCAGCTAAGCTAAAAAAAAAACAGCTCAGCTCACCAACGCTGACATCAAGGGCGGTCTTTGAATGCTGCGCGCGAAGCGCTCTCTCATAGAACAGTTAGGTAGGAAAAGATTTGGAATCCCACCACTAGCCGCAAGCTAGTTCAGCCTTCTTCCAGCCCCTGTAGATGGTCCAGAGGGGCTATCGGTATTGAATGCCATTGTGAAATTCAGTAAAACAAAATCTTGCATAAAAAGGGGGAAATGGAGAGCGGTTGAAGTTGTCTTTAGATCAAAGCATGGCTCTTCAGAAGTGGGTTCACCATCACTTCCTTTTAAAGTAGTTGGTATTTTCCGAAGAGGCATGTATCACTTCCCAAAGTGAACATATGTCATCTGGCAGCCCAAAGGGGCAAGAAAGACATTGGTCCAATCCACTGATGACAGAGCTTTCGTTGTAGAAAAATATTCAGTCCCACAGGGAACAACACATGGTCAAGTGAAGCCCATGTAACTTTGCTCCAGTCAAATCTGGACCTACTCAGGTGTGGGTAGGTCCAGATGTGACTGAACGTCACTATCTTGAAATTTACCTCTCTAGCTTGCTCTGATCTCTTGTTTAGTTCAGCCACAGCCAGTATGGCAAATTCAATGATCAGGAGAGCACTTTGTGGCCAGTTCAAGTGGGATTTAGCAGGTTCCAATCATTGCTTTAGAAAAATTGCAAAAATCCATGATGCAAAATAAGAGTATGGGAATGCAGTAGGCATAATAGATCTTGATTTTAGCGAACGAATTGATGGACTGCCCTCCTATTTATCTACCTTCTACACTGCTGAATCCTAATAGCAGTTCACAACAGCAAAATAGAACAGTCTAAAATAAATACATGATTAGGTTTAAAACAAAAAAAAGTGAGAAAAATATATTGAAACACACAGGTGTCATAAACATAGCTAGCCTTGAATGCCAATTCCCCTGCAGAATAATTTGGTTTTTATTGCTTTGTAGAATAGTATTAAAGTCTCTGTCAGTCTACCAGCAAGAGGGAGACTATTCTAATCAGTAGGTGTGGGCAGGATGGCATGACAACAGGTGGATACACAACTGGCTTGAAAATTACATTCAAAAGTACTCATTAGTAGTTCTGGTATTGAAAGGTATAAATGGGGCACTTCGAATTTTGGTCCTGTTGTGGCTTGCCAGTGGCCAGCGGAGCTGGCAGCATATTCGGACAGTGAGGAGGTTGGGAAGGCACATGGGCCAGTCCTGGAGTCTGGGGAAGGCTCTGACGAGGTCTCTGTGTCGGAGGAAGAGGGGTGGGGCAGGGCCATCTGACAGTTATCAGCTGCCTTCTGAGTCAGACATCAGTGAGGCAGATGAACAACTGGAGCCTGTTTCCCGTGTGTACATGCAGAGTTGCCAGACAAAGGGAACAGCTAAGGAACAAGGGTCGACTTGAGAGTAAAGCCACAGGTGGGTGGTGAATGGCCCCTCCCAGAGGAAGTGAAAGGGGAGTGGAGTTTGCAGGAGGCAATTAATTCATTCCTGCATTCTTGCCAAGTATTGCGGCGTCTGAAAGATATCGGCCTGGCCACTCTCCAAGCCTGATAAAGGTCAGTAATTGTGAACTATCTTGAAAGACTTTGGGAGAGGAAAGACTTTGCTGGAGAAGAATTCACTGTAAATTAAATAAAAGGGTTTATCGGGACGAGGACTCTGCTTCGTGCTGCTGGGGAAGCCTAGGTCAGAACAAGTCCTAGGTCCAGTAATCTTCAACATTTTTACTAGTGACCAGTTGGAGAGAGTAGTTTTGAAAGTTGCTATTTGTGCAAAACTGGGTGGAACAGCTAATGCTTGAGGAGAGAAATGCAAAATGCTTGTTATTGATTAGAGTAAAGGATTGAACAACATAAACTAAGGAACCAAATGCAAAGTTACTTGCTTAGGAGAAAGAAATCTAATAGACTAGAAGAAAATGGGAGGAATCTACCTTGACAATGAAACTTGCAAAAATTTGGAATTGTAGTTGATCATAACTTCAGTATGAGAGTATCAGTGCTTCTTATTTGCAAAAGAAGACAAGTACGAATTGGCTGCCTCAATAGTACTGCAGGTGGTCCTCAATTTACAACCATTTGTTTAGTGACTGAAGTTGCAATGGCACTGAAAAAAACAACTTACAACCAGTCCTCAAACTTACAACCATTGCAACGCCTTCATAGTTCCATTATCAAAATTTAGACACTTGGCAACCGACATGTATTTATATTTATAGCATCACGGGTTCATATGCTCACCATTTGTGACCTTCGCAGCTGACTTTCAAAAAGTAAAAATGGGGGAAGCTGGATTCGCTTAATGTCATGGCATAAAAGGTGATAAAATTGGGTATGACTCGCTTAACAGCCACCTTGTTTAGAAATGGAACTTTTTATCCCAATTGTTGTCCTAAGTCAAGGACTACATATATTGCGTCCAAATCGCAGGAGGTTAATCATTCCATTTTGTTCTACGTTGCTTAGTTACTGTCTTTTCTTGAGTGTTGTGTCCAGTTCTGGGCACCACCATACTCGGAGTAAAAATTCAGGCAAACAGGTTGCAGAACAGAATATCAAGGCAGATTGGGCTCCTTATAGTTCAAAAAATACGATCGTTAATTTGGTTAGCACGGTTTTCACTTAACCACCTTCTAAGTCAGTGTTTCTCAACCTTGGCGACTTTAAGTCCTGTGGACTTCAACTCCCAGAATCCCCCAGCCAGCATAGCTGGCTGGGGGATTCTGGGAGTTGAAGTCCACAGGACTTAAAGTCGCCAAGGTTGAGAAACACTGTTCTAAGTGCAGTTTATTTGGCAGCCTAAGCCTATATTGCTAGCAACAGATGAAACTGTATGTTGTCTAGGGCTGCTTTGTATTCTGTCACACCATAAAACAACAAATAGGTCTTCCTCACTGCTTTGAGAATTAGCATGTCAGCAAATAAGGCCCAGTTGTGTTGATTCAAGAAGCAGCTAGACGAAACAAATGGACTGTTGTTGTATCATGGGAGATATCAGTCCTGGCAATGGAAGTTGCATATTATTTATTTGTTGCATTTATATCCCACATTTGAGAGTTGAATTGATTGCAGTACATACCCGTGTTTCCCCGAAAATAAGACAGGGTCTTATTTTTCTTTTGACCTCTGAAATAAGCGCTATGCCTTATTTTCAGGGAGGTCTTATTATTTTTGAGGTGCAAGAGGCGGCGAGCGTGGTCACCTCATGGCTGCTGCTGTGTTGCAATAATTTTGGAGAGGGCTTATTTCAGCGCATGCACTCAAAAACCTGATTGAACTTATTATCTGGGGAGGTCTTATTTTTGGGGAAACGGGGTAGAAATTTAATAAATGTCTGCTTTGGAATCTACATGACGGGAAATGGGTGGAACGCTTGCAGTTTACAGTTGCTAAATTCGCATCATAAGGTAAAGGTTCCTCTCGCACATAGGTGCTAGTCGTTCCCAACTCTAGTGGGACGGTGCTCATCTCCGTTTCTAAGCTGAAGAGCCAGCTCTGTGCAAAGATGTCTCCGTGGTCATGCGGCCGGCATGACTAAATGCCAAAGGCGCACGGAACGCTGTTACCTTCCCACCAAAGGTGGTTCTTATTTTTCTACTTGCATTTTTACATCCTTTCGAACGGCTCGAATGGTAGAAGCTGGGACAAGTAACGGGAGCTCACTTTGTTACGCGGCGCTAGGGTTTCGAACTGCTAACCTTTCTGATCAACAAGGTCAGCGTTCTTAGCCACTGAGCCACCACATCCCTTTTTAAATTCGCATCATAGAGACCCCTTTTTTATTACAGCAATTGGATTCAAACAATACATCAAGCCAGATCCAAGTATACCTCATTGTTATTATTTCATGCACATCATAAACCATCCATTCACCGTCTTTACACCTGATTTATCCTAAGAGTAGACATTCTAGGAAAGCCATGATAGTCTGTGGTGCAAAAATAATAATAATCAGGAATCTTGTACACATAATCCTCAGCTTTCAACCACAATTGAGCCCAAAATATGTGTTGCTAAGTAAGACAGTTGTTAAGTGAGGTTTGTCCCATTTTACCACGTTTCTTGCCACAGTTGTTAAGTGAATCGGTGCAGTTGTTAAATTAGTCACACGGTGATTAAGTGAACCTGGTTTCCCTGTTGACTTTGTGTGTCAGAAAGTCCCAAAAGGGACACTGCAACCATCATAAATATGAAGCAGTTGCCAAACATCCCAAATTTTAATGAAGTGACCATGGGGATGTTTCGACAGTTGTAAGTCAGTCACTTTTTCCAGTAGGAAAGCTAGGGCAAATCTAGACAGCATACTAAAAAGCAGAGAGATCCCCTTGACAACAAAAGTGCGTGTAGTCAAGGCTGTGGTTTTCCCAGTTGCAATGGATGGCTGTGAAGGTTGCACCATAAGAAAGGCTGAGTGCCAAAGAATGGAGGCTTTTGAACTCTGGTGCTGGAGAAGACTCCTGCGAGTCCCTTGGATTGCAAGGCCATCCAACCGGTCAGTCCTAGAGGAGATCAACCCTAACTGCTCTTTAGAAGGCCAGATCCTGAAGAGGAAAAGACTTTGGCCACCTAATGAGAAGGAAGGACTCCCTGGAGAAGAGTCTCATCCTGGGAAAGATGGAGGGCAAAAGAAGAAGGGGACAACAGAGAATGAAGGTGGCTGGATGGAGTCACTGAAGCAGTCGGCATGAACTTACTCCACAGGATGGTAGAGGACAGGAATGTTGTCCATGGGTCATGATGGGTCGGACACAACTTCACAGCTAACAACAAATAACTTTAAACAGTCACTAAACGAATGGTTGTAAGTCAAGGACTACCTGTAGTGCCAATTTTCTTTAAAAGTGTCAGCTTTTGAGAGATCTGTGTTACCCCATCAGATGCATCCAGTAGCCCCTACATGTCAAATGAAATGAGACACAATTAGTAAAAACTTAGGCCTTTTAATAATTTTTTGCTTCTCAGAATAATACTGCTAGTAACTTGAATTAAGCTTGGAACCTCACTACATTTTGTAGAACAGGGATCCCCAAACTTGGCAACTTTAAGACTTGTGGACTTCAACTCCCAGAATTCTCCAGCCAGGGAGAATTTTGGGAGTTGAAGTCCACAAATCTTGAAGTGGCCAAGTTTGAAGACCTCTGTTGTAGAACGATGACCAAGGCTCCCCTTGACAAAAACCCCAACAATATGAGAAGGGTATTGGTTTTGCCATTTCCTGAGTGACTCCTCTGTCCTAAAATTGGGGCAAATTAGTGGGCTAGCAGGAAGCCCTTTCATTAGAGTTTAAAAAAAGGCTTCCCCTTTTGTCTGTCACCACGGTCAACCCGTGTGGGCAAATTAAGAATGTCACTTCGGTGATAATGACCCCCCCTCCCCCTTCAATGTTTTCTGTCTCCCCCCCCCCCTCTGCAAAGCTGGGCCTCTAAACGTTGCAAAGATGTGCCTCTTTATAGGTGAGCTCATGTAAAGATGATGAGGGGCCTATTAGGCCTCTTAAAATGGTGTCCATGGTGTCAAAGGTCCCCAGGGTGGTTGCTAAGCAACCGGGAGTTCTCTGGCGACTTCCTCCCGAGAAATTTAGAAGTAGTGGGGAAGACAGAGTTGATCCTGAAGAAGGCCAGGCCAGAGCAGAAGATCCCAGTCGGCATTCTCTGAGATGGTGGGTCCTCCCTTAAAAACGAACAAACTTGTAGAAGTTCCTCTAGCAAGGTGCATTTCTAAAATGCCAATGGGGTGGGGACAATTGTTCCTCTATTTTTGTTTGTAAAGGTAAAGGTTCCCCTCGCACATATAAGCTAGTCATTCCTGACTCTAGGGGGCGGTGCTCATCTCCGTTTCAAGGCCGAAGAGCCAGCGCTGTCCGAAGATGTCTCTGTGGTCATGTGGCCAGCATGACTTAAACGCCAAAGTTGCACGCAACACTGTTACTTTCCCACCAAAGTGGTCCCTACTTGGATTTTTACATGCTTTCGAACGGCTCAGTTGGCAGAAGCTGGGACAAGTCATGGGAGCTCACTCCATTACGTGGCGCTAGGGATTTGAACCGCCAAACTGCTGACCTTTCTGATCGACAAGCTCAGCATCTTAGCCACTGAGCCACCGCGTCCCTTTATTTTTGTTTGTAGACACAAGAAATGGTAATTGCGTTAATACTGGGAAGGATTTTTATTATGCAGGTAGTCCTAGACTTACAGCAGTTCATTTAGTGACCGTTCAAAGTTACAACGGCACTGAAAAATGTGACCTATTACCATTTTTCACTCTTAGGACCGTTGCAGCCTCCCCAAGGTCACACGATCAAAATTAGCAATAGCAATAGCAGTTAGACTTATATACCGCTTCATAGGGCTTTCAGCCCTCTCTAAGCGGTTTACAGAGTCAGCCTATTGCCCCCAACAATCCGGGTCCTCATTTTACCCACCTCGGAAGGATGGAAGGCTGAGTCAACCCTGAGTCGGTGAGATTTGAACAGCCGAACTGCCAAACTAGCAGTCAGCTGAAGTAGCCTGCAGTACTGCACTCTAACCACTGCGCCACCTCGGCTCTGATGCTTGGCAACTGGTTCATATTTATGACGGTTGCAGAGTCCTGGGGCCATGTGATCATCTTTTACAACCTTCTAATGAGCGAAGTTAAGGGGACTCCAGGTTCACTTAATAATCATGTTACTAACTTAACAAACACAACAATTCACTTAACAACTGTGGGAAGAAAAGTTGTAAAATGGGGCAAATTAACAAATCAACAAATATTTCACTTAGCAACATAAATTTTGGGCTTTAAATTGTAGCCATGACTCGAGAACTGCCTGTATTTGACCTGATGATAGACTACGTCTCGGTTTAACTAGCTACCCGATCCTCTAAAGTTGTACTTTGCTGCTCCATTTAATGATGCACTTGAGTTATTTTTCCTCAGAAGAATCACTTACACAAGCTTGGAGTTGTTCCGGTTCCTTTCCTGAGTCGCCCCCCCCCTCATTACACACACACACACACACACACACACACACACACACACACACACACACAGAGGATTGACAACAAAGGTTCTTGTTTCCATGAGAACATGATGTGGGTGAAGTGAAGACAAAGGCTCATGGGAGGTTCCAGTCCAGCCCTCTGAAGACTTTAGGAGAAACATAAAAATAACCAGGGAGGTGTTGGCTTGACTCATTGCCGTCCTTTTCAAAAGAATTACAGGGCTGGACCGGACCTTAGAGGCCTAGTTCAACCCTCTGTCCAAGGCAGGAGTCTCATGCCATCCTGGACAAATGGTTGTCTAGCCTTTTCTTGAAAACTCCAGCAATGGAGCACTCACAACTCCAGGAGGCAAGCTGTTCCATTGTTTTAATCATTCTCACTGTCAGGAAATTTCTCCATATTTCCAGGTTGGATCTCTTTCTGTCACACTTCCACCCCGTTGCTTCTGGTCCTGTCCTCTGCTGTTTTGGAGAATAAATCAACTCCCTCTTCCCTTTGATAGCCTTTCAAGTATTAGAAGACTGCTATCTGGTCTCCCTTAAGCCTTCTCTTTTGTTAGGCTAAACCAGGGGTCGGCAACCTTAAACACCCAGAGCCACAAAGGTCCTAACCGGAAGCCCCCTGTTCAATTCTGGAGCCAACCGGAAGTCCAGTTCCCCTACCATAGAGTCTCCTCCTAGCGTGGCATCCTTTTTCCTCTACCTATCCTAACTGAAATCCCTATCAATTGTGGAGCTGACTGGAAAGCCCACCCCTTGCCATAGAGTCTCCTCCTGTTGTGCTGTACTCCCCCCCCCCCAAAAAAAACCTGGAAGCTCCCCTCAAAATTGTGACGCCAACTGGCAACAGGGAGCTGCAGCAGAGGGATAAAAGAGCCACATGCGGCTCCAGAGCCGCCGGTTGCTGACCCCTGGGCTAAACATACTTAGTTCTCGTAGCAGTTCATCGTACAATTTAGCCTCCAGATCCCTTATCATCTTCGTTCTTCTCCTCACTCTTTCTAGGATCTCAGAATCTTTTTTTTATATTGTGATGACGGGATGCAGTATTCCCAGTGTGGCCTCACTAATGCAGTGTAGAGTGGTCCTATCACTTCTTTTGGACTAGATACTATCCCTCTGTTAATGCAGCCTAGGAGTGCATTGGCCTTTTTGGCAGCTACAGCACCCTGATGCCTCATACTTAAGCGGTGGTACACCAGGACTCCTAAATCCCTCTCACGGGTACAGCTGTTAAGCCAGGTACTGCCTATCCTGTACTTGTGCATTTGGTTTTTTTCCTGCTTTCCCACTTTCTTTTCTCACCACTGAATTGCATTTTGTAGTTGTAAAATGGGGCAAAGCTCACTTAACAAATATTTCGCTTAGCAACATAAATTTTGGGCTTTAAATTGTGGCCGTAACTCGAGAACTGCCTGTATTTGCCCTGATGATAGACTACTTCTTGGTTTAACTAGCTACCTGATCCTCTAAAGTTGTACTTTGCTGCTCCATTTAATGATGCACTTGAGTTATTTTTCCTCAGAAGAATCACTTACACCACTGAATTGCATTTTGTAGGATAGAGCCCAATGCTCAAGTCTATCAAGACTTCTGAATGTTGGACCTACCTTCCAAAGTGTTTGCAATTTCCTCCAGCTTGGTATCATCTGCAAATTTGATTTTCAGTTCTTTTATCTAGAACAAGGGTCAGCAACCCACGGCTCTGGAGCCGCATGTGGCTTTTTCATCCCTCTGCTGCAACTCCCTGTCACTCAAAACATGTGTTACAACCGCCAATGTTGCAACACTCACCGGCATACGATTTATTGAGCTTTTCAACCCCCGGTAGGCCAACCCTGGATAAATCCAAGAAAAGAAAAGTTTCAGAAGGAAACAGAACGTTTAATTCAACTACATATGCTAGTTTTGTAGCTGCTCAGGAAATAGTCAGGCAACGGAAGGGTTTTGTGGCTCCCGGTGTTCTCTTTTCTGTGGGAAACGGGTCCAAATGGCTCCTTGAGTGTTTAAGGTTGGCGACCCCTGATCTAGGATATTTATGAAGATGCTGAAGAGGACTGGGCCTAAGATAGAGCCATGAAATACCCCATGGCATGTTTCCTTTCATATCAATGTAGTGCCATTGAGGACTTAAGTGCTGAGTGGGTTGGTCAGCAATGCAAATACATTAAGTTGATGGTACTGTCTATCCTACATTATTCTATATTAATCAGTATCATGTATTGACACAT
Organism: Thamnophis sirtalis; assembly: GCF_051295495.1. NCBI lineage: Eukaryota > Metazoa > Chordata > Lepidosauria > Squamata > Natricidae > Thamnophis > Thamnophis sirtalis. The sequence goes on along the minus strand of NW_028261381.1, from coordinate 167,696,192 downwards.
AAAGCATCCGGTAGGAGAAAAGGATTCCCACACAGGTAGTTCTTGATTTAACAACAGTTCATTTAGTAACCATTCAAAGTTTACAACAGCACTGAAAAAAGTGACTTATGACCGTTTTTCACACTTACAACCATTGCAGCATGCAATGCACCATAATCGCATGGTCATCTGATCGAAATTCGAACGCTTGGCAACTGTCTTATATTTACGACCATTGCTGTATCCCAGGGTGATTGGCTCCTCTTTTGCAACCTTCTTACAAGCAAAGCCAATGGGGAACCCAAGATTCACTTAACAACCATTATACTATCTTAACAAGTGCAGTGCAACTTAACAACTGTGGCAAAAGGAAGGTTGTAAAATGGGGCAAAATTCCACTTAACAAATGTTTCATTTTGCAACAGGAAAGTTGGGCTCAATTGTGGTTGGAAATCGAGGACTACCTATGTTGTGCCAGTACAGAAATTGCTTACTATGCTAGCCTACTCAGTCCAGTTATGATGTGCAGGACCAGTAGACAAAACTATTCTAGGTTGTCCATATCCCATATGCTTTGGCCCTTCATGTGCCTTTGGCTTGTGCTTTGAACAAATAGCTACTAAGGAGCCGAGGTGGCGCAGTACTGCAGGCCACTTCAGCTGACTGTTATCTGCAGTTCAGCAGTTCTAATCTCACTGGCTCAAGGTTGACTCAGCCTTCCATCCTTCCGAGGTGGGTAAAATGAGGACCCAGACTGTGGGGGCGATATGCTGACTCTGTAAACCGCTTAGAGAGGGCTGAAAGCCCTATGAAGTATGAAGCGGTATATAAGTCTAACTGCTATTGCTAAGTGCAGTTGGGAAGGTTTTCCCCTGTCTAGGTGTGCTTGGGAGGACATTGAAGGAATCCTTTCCTTAAGTTTCCCATTTGTGGAGGACTTACAATTCATTGGCCAGGGATCCTTGGCCTTCTTTTAGATTCAAAATACAGCTTTTTTTGTGGGGGGGGGGGACCCCAAACCTAGTTTGTTCATCAACAGCTTATATGTATGTTGACCTGCCCCCTTCCCTGCAAAAAAATAATAATGTAAGACAATATTTCCATAGCCCTCCCTTTTTTTCATGTGACTTTTGTGGCCAGGGAGATGATATCCTGAAAGTAGCAATAGCAGTTAGACTTATATACCGCTTCATAGGGCTTTCAGCCCTCTCTAAGCGGTTTACAGAGTCAGCATATCGCCCCCAACAACAATCTGGGTCCTCATTTTACCCACCTCGGAAGGATGGAAGGCTGAGTCAACCCTGAGCCGGTGAGATTTGAACAGCCAAACTACAGAACTGCAGTCAGCTGAAGTAGCCTACAGTGCTGCATTTAACCACTGCGCTACCTCGGCTCTAGTTCCATTTTATTAGAGATGTCATATTGCCAGGATGATGAAAGTGAAGCGCAGCCATTTCCTCTCAGTTTTGTTTGGTTGCAATTAAAAGTGAAATCTGTTGGATGTACCATGGAAAGTGCATAGCTACTACATGACTGGCTAAGGATTAAACTTGAATTCATGGCAGAATCCCCAGTTTGGAAAATGCTTGGGGTAATTGATCTCTGTCATGCAAGCATCTCAACCATCTCCTTGAGAATTCTAGGACTTAAAATTGAAAACATCTGAAAGCTGACCGGTTTGGGAAAAACTGCCCAGAATAATAGAAGTATGATGTTTCTTTGCTCCATTCAGTTACCTGCACAATCAGCATCAAAAAGGGTCCTTGGGCAGATCCTTCTCTGCAATGTCAGGGTACCAAGTAACACCCCCAACGAAAGAAGACCCCGAGGCTTAAGTTTCCTCAAAGTTCCATTTTATTAGAGATGTCATATTGCTGGGATGGCGAACTTATGGCACGCCTGCCACAGGTAGCTGGTCGCTACCTATAAAGCCCTACATGGCATCGGACCTGGGTACCTGAGAGACCGCCTCCTGCCGATTACCTCCCTCAGACCGATTGGATCTCACAGGTTAGGTCTCCTCCGGATTCCATCTGCCAGCCAATGTCGGCTGGCGACCCCCCGGGGGAGAGCCTTCTCTGTTGCAGCTCCAGCCCTCTGGAATGATCTCCCTGTCGAGATCCGGACCCTTACTACCCTCCCGGCCTTCCGCAAAGCCACCAAGTCCTGGCTGCTCCAGCTGGCCGGGGGGCCTGTGAAATATCCAGCCCCACGGAAATTGTGAATGTTGCGGTTTTGTTTTTAAAGTGTTGTCTTTGTCTAGTTTTCCCCCTTTCCCTTGTCTATTGTGAGCCACCTGGAGTCCTTCGGGTGTGGGCGGCATACAAGACAAATCAAATCAAATCAAATCAAAACAAAAATCAAATCAAGCTTCCAGTTTGCTCATAGGGCAGGTATAAGCCCTCCGGAGGCTTCAGGGAAGCCTCCTGAAGGTCCCTGAAGCCTCCGGGGAGGCTGTTTTCGCCCTCCCCAGGCTCTATAAAACCTCTGGAGCTTGGGGAGGGTGAAAAAAACATGCAAAAAATGGGGGGAGCGCCTCATGCGTGCATGCACACTGAGGAGGATCGCACGTTGCATTATGGGTGTGGCACGCCCGCGCACGACCCCTCTGCGCTCGCCCCCCACTTATGGCACGCGAGCCAAAAAATGTTCACCATCTGTGTCATATTGGCACATCTGGGAAAAATCGAATCTGAGAGTTTCCAGATTTTCCCCATTCAAAAAAGAAATTTCAAATCCCTGCCCAGCGCCCACATGTCCATCACATGATCCAATCAGGCACCATCCCAAACTGGAGATGCCTCCCAGTCACATCACTCCGGGTGCAGGGCAAGGTATCCTTGACTCTCTGAGAAAGGAATGTTACTCATACTATATATCTCCCATACTCCGTATAATCCCCTCCCATTTTCCCACAGTAGAAAATGGGGCAGGCCTGTAGGCCCAATGTAAAAGATGACTTCCAGGCCTGACAGTCGGGTTACAGTTCTTTTACCAGATTATAAATAAAATAGTCATGGCATCATGGTCATGTCCATTTAATTTTCATGACAATACAGGTAATGCTCAAGTTACAACTCTAATAGACTTGGCCCATCACAATCGTAATGTATGATGTTCATAAAGCGGGTTGGTCATGCTAGGCAGTCATTAAGCAAACCAGTGGTTTCCTATAGGTTCTGTTTTGCCAAAAACCAGAACTAAATGTCAAGTTTTTGGCAAACCTATTGTAAAACATGGTCATGTGACTGCAGGACACTTCAAACTGCCGTAAATGCAGTCTGGTGGCCGGAAGTGAGCCACGTGGCTGTGTGGTGTATGTGACCGTTGGAACTTTGAATCTGGGTCGTAAGGACACCCCCCACCCCCGATTGGTCCGTTGGAAGTTTGAATGGTTGTTAAGCAACCAGTCGTAACGTGAGGACTACCTGTAATACGGAAATGGTTTGCCACTGTCGTCTTTATTTTCATTTACAACTCTGAGATTTCTCTGTTGACTCAGCGAAAAATTGTGTCCAAAATCAGTCAAGGTTGGTTGTGTTACCACCTGCCCTGATTGCAGGATAGAAAGCATTGTATAATAGTAGGACGTTTGGTTTATGAGTAAGCTTATTCTGTCAGTTTTTTGTCCCAATATAGGGATAGTTACAGGTTGCATTTTAAGCAAAAAATACCCATTTCCATGTAAAGCTCTCTTCAATGTTTCATCTTTCTTGAGACGCCAGTGCTTTAAAATTGGAATACAAGTACATAAAAGTATGGCAGTCTTAAGCAAGTAGACATAACTGCCTGCTTCTATACAGGAAATTTGTGGATCCGGATCATTTAAATAGTTTCCTGGTTGCTATGTAAATTATTAATCACATATTTTATCCCCACAGTTACCATGTGAGGTATGCAGGAGACAGGGAAATAAATTTATGGCGGGCATAAACAATGTGAAGCAGGATTTCTTTGGATTGAATTCAACACTGTAAATGCTAGTATAGCTTCCCTTTTTTTTTTTTGTAATAGATCCTTGAAGTTCTCTGGCTGGCCTCTATTTATTTATTTAAATCATTTATATACCGCTTCCCTTGAAAGGCATTTTAAGAGTGAAATTGAAAAGCAGTCTAATCAAGTGACAGTAAATTCAAGTGAGCCACATAAAACATGACTATGAAAATGAACTGTGAGATGAAAAGAATTATTATGGATGTTCAGCTAAAACAGGATATGAGGATTTGATGTTAATAGAGGATTTTACAAACAAGTAAATGAAATGCTAGCATGTGGTTATGGATTAAATCTTTGGCATAGTTAAGGATGAAGGATGTTTAAATAACTGTAGTCAACTAAAAGTGGAGGTATAATGATGTCAATATGGTAAACATTTGAGTTAAGATATTTGAATTACTGTATATACTCAAGTATAAGCCTAGTTTTTCAGCCCACTTTTTGAGCTGAAAAAAGCCGCCTCGGCTTATACTCGAGTCAGTGAAAAATTTGCCTGAAATGGAGGAGAAAAAGGGGCGGGGCCATGCCGCTGGGTGACGCTCGTGAATGGCCCAGCGCCCCTGAGTTTCCCCTCCCTCTGTGTCAGTTTGCCGCGCAGCGTGCACCGCACCATCCCCCCTCCTCACGTTCTAATGTAATGCAGGGCTGTCTTATGATTCCCCTTCCTCCCCCTCCTGCCGCTCTGCAACGATGTCCCACCTCCTCCTTGTTATGGCAAGCAGCCACATAGCGATGTCCCACCTCCTCTGGTACAGTGATCCAATAATAGGAATCACTGTGCCGTGTGTCATAGGAGGCGGGACATCATCATCACAGCGGGACATCAGCATCATGAGGTGAGTGAAGTATTTCATTGAATACACCGGTATTGTGTGATAATAATTTGTTATGCAGAGCAAATTTTTACAATGGCTACTGTATATTTAATGGGCACAGGCAGGCTGTATATGTTATTCAATGGGCAATGGCATTATTGGTATCTATTTTTATTTTTGAAATTTATCGGTAGCTGCTGCATTTCCCACCCTAGGCTTATACTCGAGTCAATAACTTTTCCAGTTTTTTGTGGTAAAATTAGGTGCCTCGGCTTATATTCGGGTCGGCCTATACTCGAGTATATACGGTAATATGAATTAATGGAAGAGATGCACCAAAACATGTTGTAACCAGCTGATATACTTTTTCATAATATATACCTGTGGTTTTTTTTCTCTTTTTTCTTCTTTTGTTTTTCCTTTTTTTTCCCTGCCTTGTTTTTTGTTCTTTTTGTCTTCTCTGTGTTTTGATTTTTTCTTTTCCCACTGGTGTGGGCATGTGTTGTTTAAGTCAGTGTTTTTCAACCTTTTTTGTGCAAAGGCACACTTTTTTCATGAAAAAAATCACGAGGCACACCACCATTAGAAAATGTTAAAAAAATTTAACTCTGTGCCTATATTGACTATATATAAAGTAATTCTCCCATGGCACACCTTACACTATGTCACGGCACACTAGTGTGCCGCGGCACAGTGGTTGAAAAACACTGGTTTAAGTAACAAAATAAAAAAATTTTAATTAAAAAAAAAACCATTAGCACCGAAAATAAGAAAATAGCAGTCTGCTAGGTGAAAACAGAAATTGGCTACATTAGATGCCTAAATAGTACAATAGTAGGCCTCCTTCAAATATCAGGGAGCAAGCAGCGCCATGGAGAAAACCATATTGTGAATGCTGAAAGTGATGCCCAGTTTACAATGCCTATTGCAGAGCCTTCCCCAGTGATCGTTATCATTATTCAGGTTCTAATGCCTCAGAGCAGGGGTGATTTGGAGAATAATTTCACCCCCTCTTCTTTGTGTATCATGTCACCCTTAATTCTTTTCTTTTAGACTAGTCAAACCCAAATCCTGCGGCCTTTCTTCACATGTTTTAGTCACTTTGCTTGTGCAAAGATTGCAAAAGTCGATCATACGACCCTAGGACACGGCAACCGTCATAAATGAGTCAGTTGCCAGGCATCTGAATTTTGATCACATGACCTAGCGATGCTGTGGTGGTTCTAACTCTGGAAAATGGTCATAACTTTTTCAGTGTCAAACAGTCGCTAAACAAATGTTGTAAGTGGGAGGACTACCTGTATACTGTGGACCTCCAGAGAAAAAAATTGACATTGAATTAGCATTAGTCAAATGCATGGGGTATATATACGTGTCTATTTGGTTGTTCCGTTGATAGTTTTAGTACATATAGACAGCACCCTCATTTACAATAGACAATTTGTGCATTGTAGCCAGACAATAGGTACTTGCTTGGGAGTGGTAGTTCAGCAGTCTAATTAGTTAAAATCCAATAGAATGAAAGCAATAGTTCTTACTTTTCATTCACAAGAAATTTGTTCAGGTATGTGTCCATTGATTTGTTTCAAAATCCACCCCCCCCCCCCCAAATGGATATTTCCTGGCAACGGCTTTTTACTGCTATTTGATTTAATTAAATATTTTCCTTCCCCCTTCCTTCCTTTTCAATTTTTTTGCTTTGTTTTTTTGCAGTGAGGCAAGTGACTTCTTCCTGTGGTCATCTGTTTATAGGATATGGTGAGAGAAGGCGGGGGGAGGGGGAGATCTGGCATTTTAGAATAAAAGCGTCTGAATTTGGCAGGTTGGTGATGGTGTTAATGGCAGTGAGGAAACTTTTGTATGAAAAGAAAGGCGTGCAGCTTGGTTTGACACTGTAGGCCTGAAGCAGCGGGTGTGGCTTTTGCTATATTAAGTCCTGGCCAGGTGCCAGCGTGGTCTGGCAATGTCCATTTAAAGGCCTTGTCTCACGTAATGGATCCAGGCTGGCTTTCTGTAAAAACCTTGGAATTTTATTATAGTTTATCCATATAAAATCTGAATGGCATCATTCTAGTTTTTCTGTACTTCTCAGGGATTGGATAATAAGTATGAAATAATCCCTATGAAATAAGACAATCAAGAAAAGGGGTTTTGGGGGGGGAGTATATTAAAAGCAAGCAGTTAACAGTATCTAAAATCAAATTTGTTGTTCCTGCAGAAGAAGAAATTCATTCTCTTTGAAAGAGAGAAAATCTTAACCAATCAGTGGAAGAGCTTCCGCAGCCATGGAGTTGTTGTACAGTTTAGACCAGGGGTCTCCAACCTTGGCAACTTTAAGACTTGTGGACTTCAACTCCCAGAACTCTTGAGAGTTCTCTGAGAGTTCTGGGAGTTGAAGTCCACAAGTCTCAAAGTTGCCAAGGTTGGAGACCCCTGGTTTAGATGAGATTATCAAGGATCTACTATACCTCCCTATGCCACAGTGAGATGGCAGCTTTTCTATCAGATATCACAGGGCCAAGCAGGGTGTTAAGGAAGTGATCCCCTAATATGATGCTAAGCCTTTTAAGAGTTTCTAAATGAACCACTGAAACTTTTCAGAGAATCCCAAAGCGATAACTAGATTACAGGATTGGTGCAAATGACAGAATCTCCTGCCAACAATGCCGGCCACCATTTGAGTGATGTTAGAGGAAGCATCAGACTAGGCTAAGGAAATAAGGCAGGTTGAAATCCATCCTCTCAGCGTCACTAGGTGATGTTAGGTCAGGGGGTTTGTTTCTTGGATTAATTCTTAATAATGGTGAGGAATGTTGGGTCTTGCATATTCAAAACATAAGAAAGGCCTTGTACAGATCATCCTTGACCCAAATGTGCTTTTTTTTTTTTCAAGAGGCAACTGGACTTTCTGGTTTTTCTTGGAAGAAGTTTCGCTTCTCAATCCAAGAAGCTTCTTCAGCTCTGACAGGATAGGGGGTGGGGATGGTGGAAGGATTTATATTCCTTGCAGACAGCTGGGCATTTGCATCCTTTTTACTCCCAAGTGCTTCAACAGCCCTCTAAAAGGATGCAAATGACCAGCTGTCTGCAAGGAATATAAATCCTTCCTTTCCCCACTATCCTGTCAAGACAGAGGTGGCATTCAGCCAATTCTACCAGGTTCTGGAGAACCAGTAGGGGAAATTTTGAGTAGTTTGGAGAACCGGCAAATAGGCTGGCCCCGCCCCCGCTACCTCCCAGCTAATCTTCTTTTGTTGCCCTGAACAGAAGAACGAAGCTGGGAAGCAGGTTAGTGGGGTGGGGAGGGAATGGGGATTTTGCAGTATCCTTCCCCTGCCACACCCACAAAGCCACACCCACTCTCATGGCCTTCAGGAAGGCTGTTAAAACCTGGCTGTTCCGGCAGGCCTGGGGCTGTTGACCTTATTGAGAGGTCCAGCCCCGACTAGAACGAATGTGTGTTGTGAATTTTAAATCGTTTTTTTCCTCTTTTTTTCCCTTCTTTTTTTTCTTTTTCCTTTTGCTTTGTAAGCCGCCCAGAGTCCTGTGGGATTGGGCGGCCTATAAATTTAATAAATACATATACAAATACAAATACCCACAAAGTCACGCCCACAGAACAGGCAGTAAAAAAAGTTGAATCCCACCACTGCTGTCAGAACTGAAGTGAAACATCTTCAAAGAAAAACCAGAAAGTCCAGTTGCCTCTTGAAAAAGCACCTTTGGGACAACCATGTCCTGGATGACTGAGAATCTCCATAAACAGATAATCCTTGATTTACAACCATTTGCTTAGCAATCATTTGAAGGTACAACAGCACTGAAAAAACGTGACTTACAACCAGTCCTCACACTAATGACTGTTGCAGCATCCCTACAGTCACGCGATCAGAATTCAGGTGCTTGGCAACTGGCATGTAATTTCGATGCTGACAGTGTCCTAGGATCATCTGATCATCATTTGTGACCTTCCTAGCTGGTTTCCAATAAGCAAAGTCAATGGGGAGAACTGGATTCATTTAAAACCCTCCCGATCAACCATTGCAGCGATCCGCTTAACAACTGTGGCAGAATAGGAAAATTGGGTGCAGCTCATTTAACTGCTTTGCTTAACAATGGAAACTCTGGTCCTAAATTGTGGTTGTACATTGAGGACTACCTATAGTGTTATGGCATGGGTTTCAAATCTCTACCTCAGCTATAAAGCTCAGTGGCTTAATTTAGATGAGTTATTTCTCAATCTTAGCAAATTTTAAGGTGTGTAGACTGCAACTTCCAAAATCCCCCAGCCAGCAACTTTTTTCTGTTATTTGTTACATATTGTTGTTGTTTGAACATGATGTCCTGAGTTGCATGTCAGATGGACAACTGTATACATTGAATGAGTGAACAAACGAACGAATAAATGAATGAATAAAACAGTCCTTTCATGAATGTGATGGTGGAGATAATGAGAGTTTTGCTTTATTCTTCTTCCTAAGGAAGCTCAGAGTGGTTTTTAAAAAAGGTAATAAAGTAGTCTGCACTATTATCGCAATCTAGTTAGTCCAAGGGCTCCATGGCTAAGATGCTGAGCTTGTCAATCAGAAAGGTCGGCAGTTCAGCGGTTCGAATCCCTAGCGCCGCTTAACGCAGTGAGCTCCGGTTACTTGTCCCAGCTTCTGCCAACCTAGCAGTTCAAAAGCACGTAAAAATGCAAGTAGAAAAATAGGAAGCACCTTTGGTGGGAAGGTAACAGCGTTCCATGCACCTTTGGCGTTTAGTCATGCCGGCCACAGAACACGGAAACTTCTTCGGACAGTGCTAGCTCTTCGGCTCTGAAACGGTGATGAGCACTGCCCCCTAAAGTCAGGCACGACTAGCACATATGTGCAAGGGGAACCTTTAGTTAGGCTCCTGTTAGAATATTGTCAGAATATGCTTCGTTGTACTTTATGAATGGCAAATTTTGTAGCACATGCTGCATTTGGCTATTTGGAAATATTTCCTTCATTGTTTTTTTAAAGCTCCTAGTCCCCAAAACATACTTGAAAATTATTCTAGTATTTTCTGGGACAGATTAGTGAACTTCTAAAACTTCTTTCTGAAGATTAACAACGCAAAGCAATAGCAGGAAAAGCCATTTTCTGGTAACGCAGCCCTCTGTTTTCATACCGCCTTCTGCCAATTACCTCCACTCGACCAATTAGATCCCACAGATTAGGCCTCCTCTGAGTTCCATCAGCCAGTCAATGTCGACTGGCAACTACCCAGAGGAGAGCCTTCTCTGTGGCAGCTCCGACCCTATGGAACGAACTCCCCGTGGAGATTCGAACCCTCACCACCTTCCAGACCTTCCGCATAGCCCTTAAAACCTGGCTGTCCCGACAGGCCTGGGGCTAAAGACCTTCACCATACCCGAATAGTATGAATGTTGTGCTTTTAACGATGTATTGTCCTATATGTAACTTGGTTTGTCCCCCCCTTCCCTTGAACTGTGAGCCGCCCTGAGTCCCCCCAGGGAAAAGGGCGGCATACAAATATTAATAAATACAAATATTAATAAATACAAATATTAATAAATACAAATATTACCAGAAAGGAGTGTTGTCCAAGGAAGAGCTTCACCTGAGTTTTGTATTTAATTTCCTGTGCTAGTAGCAGAAGATAAATGGTGCTGTAGCATGCAATTCATATTTTTGTGCATTATAATATCTATATGACATCTGGGATATGATATTATCCCAGGATAAAACCCAAAAATTATCAAAGGAAACGATCTTAAAATAGTTATGGTCACCTACTGCCCTGGGAGAAAGTTCCTTGAGAAGAAAAAGAGAGGATGAAGAATCCAGCTGACACCAGAAAGGACTACTAGGTTGGCTTCCTTACCCCAAATAACATTCATTATGCTGTGGGTTTGTTTTGATTATTGGTATCTAACACTATAATATATTAGAATAAGTATATATATTTACACCTTCCTATTAATGTATATATCAATAGGAAGGTATGTGTGTGTGTGTGTGTGTTGTATTTGTACTGATAAATAAATAAAGGGAGACTTTATTTATCAGCACAAATGCAACACAAATGTAACAAAGGCAACATAAAAAAATGGCTTTCTGCCTTGATGGCTCCTAGGGTGATCCGAAAGACAGAAAAGGGAAGCAATATGCTTCCTCCCATATAAGACCTCCCCGGATAATAAGCCCAATCGGGCTTTTGAGCACATGCGCCAAAATAAGCCCTCCCCCAAAAATAAGTCCTTCCCTAAAATATTTAAATGTATGTGCAGCTGATTGCCGCCATTTCCTGGGGGGAACATGCCCTGTGTGCCCCACGTGCACCTGCCATGCACATGGAATGGCCTCGCAGAGGCCACTCTCGCAAACCCTAGCTACTGTGCCCCTTCTCTTAGTGGCAGCCGCAAAAAGAGCAGCAGACCCAGCAACACTAGGGTTGGCAAAAGTGTGCCAGAAACAGAGACAGAACTTCTGGCCTTCTCTAGATCAGCTGATCAGATCCGTGGGCCACAGGCAGAGGTTAAGGGGCCTCCTGTGCCTCAAAAATAATAAAACCTCCCCGAAAATAAGGCCAAGTGCTTATTTTGGGAGTCAAAAGAAAATAGGACCCTGTCTTATTTTCGGGAAACACAGCAATATGTTATAGTGTCAGACAGACAGACAAACAAACAGATAGCTCGATTAGACAGATAAGACGCAACTGGACTATAGTTTTTCCTTGAGGAAGACATTTATTTCACTTCTCATCCCAGAAACTTCTTGGGTTCAGAACTGAAGCGTCTTCTTGGATGAGAAGCGAAATGTTTTCCTCAAGGAAAAAATATAGTCCGGTTGCCTTTTGGGGAAAAAAGCATATTTGAGATATTTGCTAAAGCAGTACTCCACTTTTCTGCTTCTTCAGGCATTCAAGGCAACTAGCAACAGTAGAGAATACATGACATTAAAATTAATACAGGGAATCCTTGACTTACAATAGTTCATTTAGTGACTGTTCAAAGTTACAATGGCACTGAAAAAGATGACCTATGACCCTTTTGCACCCTTACGGCTGTTGCAGCCATCCCCACGGTTACCTGATCAAAAATCTGATCCTTGGCAACTGACTCATATTTATGACGGTTGCAGTCTCCTGGGGTCATGTCATCCCCTTTTGCCACCTTCTGACAAGCAAAGTCGATGGGGAAGCCAGATTCACTTTACAACTGTTTTAGTCATTTAACTGCAGGGGTTCATTTAACAACTGTGGCAAGAAAGGTCGTAACATGGGGCAAAATTCACTTAACTGTTTTGCTGATCAACAGAAGTTTTGGGCTCAATTGTGGGCATAAGCCAAGAGCTACCTGTACATTAAAATCAATTCACAGAACACTAATGAGTAGTGATGTAAATGAGAGCCCCATAACAGTCAAAGTCCTACCTCTACTCATTAATTTCAGTAGCCGATGGTTTATTGAGGTTAATAAATGAATAATTACATTAAAGAAATATTCAAAGTGCTTCCTGTTTTTGTTGAAATTACAAGAGCCTTAGAAAATGAGCAGCTATTACTACTACTTGCATTGGAGATTAAATGGGGGGTTACGTCCTATGGGACAAAGGACTATCTCTATATCACCAGCTTTCTGCTTTAAAGTACTTTATATTCATTTCTTCATATAATGTAAAGTCATAAATTCATATTTTTTAATTATCTGAATGAAGCGTTTCAACTATTGTTGATTTTCTTCTGCTGTATTGAATGAATGAAATTAGATGCAGGGTTTAATGCCACTTGCTATATAAGTATAGAGACGTGGTGGCTCAGTGGCTAAGATGCTGAGCTTGTCGATCAGAAAGCTTGGCAGTTCGAATCCCTAGCGTCGCGTATCGGAGTGAGCTCCCGTTATTTGTCCCAGCTGCCAACCTAGCAGTTCGAAAGCATGTAAAAAATGCAAGTAGAAAAATAGGCACCACCTTTGGTGGGAAGGTAACAACGTTCCGTGCGCCTTTGGCGTTTAGTCATGCCAGCCACATGACCACAGAGACATCTTCGGACAACGCTGGCTCTTTAGCTTTTAAATGGAGATGAGCACCACCTCCTAACATCGGGAACAACTAGCACATATGTGCAAGGGGAACCTTTACCTTTATATAAGTATCTCTGAACAAGCTAAAGTAATTAAAGTGGATGTTGGAGTAAGAAAATGATTCTAAAAACAATAGCAGTAATTAACACATTTTTCTCATGAACTTTCATGGAAAGCTTAGTTTAGATTATATTGGGTTGCAGTGTGTGTGTGGATAAAGTCTTATTTCGCAGTAAGACCCACTGACTGAGTGAGGCCGATTTTCATGGAATAAAAAGGTATATGTTTTCATTTCTAAAGTGAATTAAACTGCTTTGTTAAAACAAATTCCAAACGTACTGTGACACATGTATCTGAAAATGTGCTCTGCAATTATTTTTGGACCAAGTGATAATATATCTGGTCCTTGTGTTGCCTGCAAAATAGCTTGCAAAATAACAGCTTTAAAACGAGCAAAACCAAAAAAACATTACAGACCTTTTACAGCAAAAGATATTTTTTGTAGAACTGTGTGTCCCTTCAACAGTTTTCAGTGGGTATCATTGAGATAGGGGTCCCATATAAAGACTGCCAGGACATCACATCATACATTTTATAGACCAGTGATGGCTAACCTTTTTGTCCTCGTGTGCCCACACCAGTGGTGGGTTCCGGATTCTGGAACGGCCCCTGGCTGGCGGGAGGCAAATGCACATGTGCGGTGGAGGTGAGCTTGGGTGATGACGGCTCGTGTGCCCACAGAGAGGGCTTTGCGTGCCACCTGTGGTACGCATGCCATAGATTCGCCATCACGCTTACAGACTGAACTGGTTGTCAAAATCCTTCAGCAGAAGATGCAATGTCCGATCATATTTTTGCCAAAGAAAAGGCTTCCACATAGCGAAGGCCTTGATCTCTGGGGTACAAAAATAAGGATAACCACTAGATGGCAATCAGTGTTACGTTTTCTGTTTCTCTGCTGCCATCTTGTGGTGGTCACAGTTTATGTATCCCTAACATACTAGTAACTGAAGATGCCTGAATCTTTTTGAAACAAATTGCAGGTAGTCCTCGTTACAACTATGTTTGGTGACTGTTCAAAGTTACAGTGGCTCTGAAAAAGGGACACGACCATTTTTCTACACTTACGACCGTTGCCGCATCCCCTTGGTCACGTGATGAAATTTCAGATGCTTGGCAACTGGCATGTATTTATATGACAGTTGCAGAGTCCTAGGGTCATGTGATTTATCGTTTGCAACCTTCTGACAAGCAAAAGTCCATGGGGAAGCCAGATTCACTTTTAACAACTGTGGTGATTCACTTAACAACTGTGGCAAGAAAAGTTGCAAAATCGCAACTGTCTTGCTTAGCACAGAAATTTTAGGCTCAGGTGTAAATCAAGGACTACCTATACTAGCAACCAAACTGAAGAAAAACGCAAGCTAGCAATAATCCAGCAATTTAGCGTTCCACTCACTAAAGGGCACAAGGAAAGAGCCGGTTGAAGTTAACACCCAGGTGTCTATCAAGATTGTGAATCATCCAGGTCATGGTTGTCCCAAAGGTATTTTATTTTCTAAAAGGCAACTGGACTTTCTTGGGGTTTTTTCTTTGAAAACGTTTCACATCTCATTCACTTCTCCTCAAAACTGCAGGAGCTTCTTGGCTAAGAAGCAAAATGTTTTCCAAGAAAAAAAAAACCTGAAAGTCCAGATGCATTTTGGGAAAAAACATCTTTTGGGATTAGGACCCAGGGTTTTTTTTTTAATGACAAACCTATCCTTAGCCCAAAGCAGTAGCCTAAACCAGGTAAAAGGGACGCGGTCGCTCAGTGGCTAAGACTCTGAGCTTGTCGATCAGAAAGGTTGGCAGTTCGAATCCCTAGCACTGCATAATGGAGTGAGCTCCTATTACTTGCTCCAGCTTCTGCCAACCTAGCAGTTTGAAAGCATGTAAAAAATGCAAGTAGAAAAATAGGGGCCACCTTTGGTGGGAAGGTAACAGTGTTCCATGCGTCTTTGGCGTTTAGTCATGCCGGCCACATGGCCACGGAGACGTCTTCGGATAGCGCTGGCTCTTCGGCTTTGAAACGGAGATGAGCACTGCCCCCTAGAGTCAGGAACAACTAGCACATCTGTGCGAGGGGAACCTTTACCTTATCCTTAGTCCAAAGCAGTGCTCTAAACCAGGTAAATATTTTCATTATTGGCTTGCTTTGCAATTGCTACTTTTATTCCAGGAAGTCTTCACTTTCCACACAGTTGGTCTATCTCTGAACTATCCACCATGCAAATCTACCTAGGTGAAACACTACCTGCCTAAGGTCTTTTTTTTTTCCAGCAACATAGGTTGTGTGATCTTCAGCCGGTTGCAGATCAAGAAGCAGGATCTGTAGGAGATTCTGGGATCTTCCTGATCAGAATCCAGGGCCTGGGGTTCTGTACAAACAGGAATCAACTCCTCTTCCCTTCTATGTTGGGCTTGTATAATTAAAACAATCTTTTTAAAAACATGGAAAGGGGTGGGCTTGGGCCCAAGTTGCACCCCTGCAACAAAATACTGGGAGACAGAACAGGCAAGAAACTTTTAATATGGAAGGTCCGTGGTAAAAGTACTAGCTGAAGTCAAATGAAAAACAGGTCTTTAACTTCCTTAATCAGAAAGTCCTTGAAAACACCTCCAACTTTCTTCTACTGGCGTGTTTCACAAAGAAATCGCAACCTATCATTAAATCTGGATCGAGTCTTTCAAAACAAACAGGGAATAAAAATGATCTGTGTTCATTGCGGCTGTTTACGCCGTAAGAAATATTCCCTCAAAGTTATGAGTAATTTCCAAATTTTGTTTTCCCTGTTAAAGCTTCCTCCCTCATTCTGCCATTAGGAATCGTCCGACAGGTATGAAAACAGCTGTGTGTGAACAGCAGTTTTCTGAACACTTAGGCAGCAGATGTTCCATATTTGTCTGCCTTTAGTTCCAGGATCTGCAAGGCAGCTATTGCTCTCATGTCTTGCTTCTTGGCTCCCCAAAGACCTCAACTGGCCAATGCAAGGGATTGAAATCAGGTAGTCCTCGACCACAATGGAGCTCAGAATTTATGTTGCTAAGTGAGAAATTCTTGCCACAGTTATTAAGCAAATCTCTTCAGTTGGTAAGTGAAACTGGCTTCCCCCGTGACTTTGCTTGTCAGGAGGCTACAAAAGGAGATCAGATGACTCCAGGACTGTCATAAATATGAGTCAGTTGCGAAGCGCCTGAATTTTGATCACATGACCATGGGGATGCTGCAGTGGTTGTAAGTGTGAAAAACGGTCGTAAGTCACTTTTTTCCCCTGTTGTAACTTCAAACATGAACTTGTAAGTCGAGTAAGATAATTGTATCTGTATTACAGTATGACTAGGGGAGACATGATAGCAGTGTTCCAATATCTCAGGGGTTGCCACAAAGAAGAGGGAGTCAAGCTATTCTCCAAAGCACCTGAGGGTAGAATAAGAAGCCATGGGTGGAAACTAATCAAGGAGAGAAGCAACATAGAACTGAGGAGAAATTTCCTGACAATTAGAACAATTAATCAGCGGAACAGAAGTTCCCTCCAGAAGTTGTGAATGCCCCAACACTGGAAGTCTTTAAGAAGATGTTGGATAGCCATCTGTCTGAAACGGTATAGGGATTCCTGCCTAGCCAGGGGGTTGGACTAGAAGACCTCCAAGGTCCCTTCCAACTCTGCTATTGTATTGTATTAATTATATGCTTAACTTAGTCTTAGTGGGTTGATGTATTAGTGTAGTTCGGAAATAGTCATTGTTTTCCTGTAGCCGGGCTCTATAAAATCACAGAGAAGGCTGTCTCCGTCACAACCTGTTTGCAAGGCTTTCTGAGTCATCTGATTGTTTACTGTGGGGGATGTAAGATGTGGGTTTCGCTCTGGTAGAGAAGGAGTGGTCTTTTATCAGCCCTTGCGCAAGGAGGCCTCCTCGTGAAGCCTCCCTGTTCAGAAGCAGTCTCGAATATCGGCTGTCCCAGAACAAATGGCGGGCAGGGTGGGAGGAAGCCTTGTGATTTGTCATGCTTTAGTGTGTCTAGCTATGGTTGGAAATGATATACTGGCGAACCTGTGGCACACATGTTGAACTGGCACGCACAGCTATGTCACCTGGCGTGCGCGGCGGTGCCCGTTCCTCTTCTGGGTTTCTGGCACACATGCACACGCGGTGATCTGCTGGCCTTTTTCACGTGCGGCAGTCCCGGAAACCAGAAGAACTGGTCTTCCGGTTTCCCGGGGCACACATGCGTGTCAGCCAGCCGATCGTGGTGCACTCATGAGCACCAGAAACTGGAAGACCAGCTGGCCGATGTGCATGCGCACACCAGAAATCAGAAGTTCATTTTCCAGTGCCTGCATGCTCCCTGGGCAGCTCCTCTTCCATGTTGCAGTCCCGACAAACGCGCACATGCTCCAAATGCCGAAAAGGTTTACCACCACTGGTATACTGGGTGAAACAGACCAAGCTGTGTTAGTAGGCATGGGGACTTCTAAGGGCACTGGAAGATCCATTCAATTTCTCAAAATTTCCCAGCTGGCACACTTGCTGGGGAATTCTGTGAGTTGGATTCCACGTACTTGAAACAAAGCTTAAGATCGAGAAACACCGAGGAAGAAGGTTCAAAACTGGTTCACTGACATTGTTACTGAAGACCACATCTTGGTGGCTTTGTAAAGACACATCGGATGAGTTCCAGAGGATGATGAGCCCCATTACTTTTAGTACAACATTCAGATCTCTTCTTTCGGCATTTCTGCGGCTGATGCTCCCAAAATTCAACAACTTGCCGGATGTATGTTTACGTCCCTTTTTTTTTTTCTGTCGAATACCACAAATTTACTTAACATCTTGAAATGCCTAGACACATGCCCAAAAAACTAACTTTGCCTATCTGCAGAACCTCCACATTTCAAGGCAATGGTCCTGCACAATTTTTTTATAAAAGAAGGCATCCCCATGTTTTAAAACAAAAGAAGGAAAAAATGCAAGTGCAGTCCCAAAATGTTAGAAGGTCTGATCTTGTTTTCCAGTGTCCGTAACTTTGTCTCTTAACACATCATCCCTTGTAACTATTTTTCTTCCTTCAGCCAGAAAGTTGTAATCTTTGTTCCAAATGATCATTTCAGTAGAGTTCTGTAGCCTGGTCAGTTATCATTTTAAAAGTGACCCTTCATTGTTCGATGCTGCCTGCTAAATCTCCCAGTTCATCTTTTCTTTCTGCCTTGCTGTGCAACTCTTCAAGGCCTTGTCTTTGTAAATCCAGCCACTTTCGCACAATTACTTCTCCCCCCTCTCTCTCCCTTTCTCTCTTTCATCTCTCCCTCCCCCTCTCTTTTTTCTCTCTTTCCCTCTCTATCTCTTCCTCTCTCCCCACTCATTCTCTTTTTCCCTCCTCTCTCTTTCCTCCCCTCTCTTCCCTCCTCTCTCTTTCCCTCTCTCTCTCTCTTTCCCTTTATGTCTTCCTCTCCCCCTCCCCCCTCATTATATCTCTCTTTACCTCCTCTCTCTCTCTCTCCCCCCTCTCTTCCCTTCTCTCTCTCTCTCTCTCTCTCTCTCTCTCTTCCCTTCCCTCTCTCTCTCTTTCTCTCTCTCCTCTCTCTCTCTCTCTCTTTCCCTCTCTCTCTCTGGAGTCCTAAGGTCATTCCTGCAACTGCTCCGGAAGCGTAAGCCAGCTTAGAGGGGTAAGAGCCGGCCTCGTTTATTGGCTCCCTTAGAGGAGGAAGCTTCTTCCCGGAGTCTCTCCCTGACTTTTTTCGGAACGCCCACTGGAAACAGCTTCCAGTCTCTGATGTGACACTTGAACGCATAGATAACCTCCTTCCACGCTGGGCTATCCTCTTTTTTTTTTTCTTTCCACCATCACTTCTCCCCCTCAAGTGGGGAAGGGGCTCTGTTCTGAAAGCCACTCAGCGCTTGAGCCCTCTTCTTTTCTTGGCTGCTAAGCTTTTTGGAGGAGGTCGTCCGCGGCAAGCGGCTCTTTGCGTGAGAGAAGTTGACTCGGAGTTCTCCAGGCTTCCCTGCCGGGAAGAGGAGGAGGAGGAGGGGAAGCTACGAAGTGGGGCAGGGCCCTGAGCCTCCACTCAGCTGGTAATTTCCTCTTCTTCCTAAGCAGCAGAGTGTGGGTCAGACGAAGGCAGGGAGCTGGGGAAGCGAAACGTTGAGCCTTGTGGGAGACACACGTCTTTGTCATCCTGAATCCCTCGCGGGTCTTTTCTGAAGAAAGGGAATTAGGATTCCCGCCTCACTCTTTCGGAGCTTCGTATTCTGTTTGGGGCATTGTTTTCTCCACAGTGGTGTCTTTGCGTTTGGCTCTCTCTTTGCTCTTGGGTGGGAGGAAGGAGCGTGGTGGTTCAACTTTTGTTTCAAAATCTTTTCCGCTTTTTCTCCCTCCCTCTTTCTCTCTCTCTTTCTTTCTGTGCATGTGTAAGTCATATTGTAACGCCGTGTGTCTTAAGAGACCCTGATTTTTGGATTGAGCTGGGGAAATGAGACGTCGGGTATTAATAAAAAGTAAACAATTGTTTAGATTTTTTTTTTTTTTTGCCAATTCCTACGGAGCCGCTTCCTCCATTTCAATTGATTTGGCTTCTACTGGAATCTCTCGTGTGCTGCATGAGGCCGGTGGGGCAGAAAGCGAGTGAAAACCCTGCCCCACCCCAGGCTTCCGAGAGCGCAGCATGCATTTTGTTCCTGCTGAGGGTTTTTCAAGCTTGCCAACGGAACCTCGAAAAGCAGGTATCCTGTTAAAAACGAAAAGGAAATTTGACAGGCTATTATTGAATTCAGCAGCCCATGCTAACTTCTGTGATGCATCTTTAAAAATGGGCAAGGTGCATGATTTAATTAGGAAGTCCCCATCATTTTCAGATAAAAATTTATGTGGCATGGATCTCTATCTATCATCTATCTATCTATCATAATCTATCTATCTATCTATCTATCTATCTATCTATCTATCTATCTATCTATCTATCTATCTATCTCTATCTCTATCTCTCTCCAAGGTCTTTTATTTTTAGTATGTGTTGAAGAGAGTAATTAAGTCAACTGTCCTCAACCCTCTATATCAGTGTTTCTCAACCTTGGCAACTTGAAGATGTCTGGACTTCAACTCCCAGAATTCCCCAGCCAGCGAATGCTGGCTGGGGAATTCTGGGAGTTGAAGTCCAGACATCTTCAAGTTGCCAAGGTTGAGAAACACTGCTCTATATGAAGGGAGGGGGATTTCATAGAAAGTTTAATTCTAATTTTTGAATTGGTTTAACGACTCTTTTTTTTCTCATCCAAGGCAAACAAATTATAATGAAAGTTTAAAGTTAAAGCCCAGGAGTGTTGGGGTTGTTGGGAGGTTGTTGTTGTTGTTGTTGTTTTTTGAGCATTTTGGGGTTTGCTGAATTAAATAGACAAAGGAAAACGGAAGAGGAATGCGCATGTTACATTAAAAAAAAAAGGCAAGGAAAAAGGGTGTAGACTTTTTCATACGAAAGTTGTAATTTAAACAACGGATTGATTAGTCATAAGGTATACTTATACGCATTCCACCACTGAATATGCCATCCAGAGGTCTTGGGACCACAATTCCCAGAATCCTAAGCTGGAATGGAGCACATCCAGATGACCCCAAAATGGCGCCTTCTCTTTCCAGCCAGAATAGTAATGTTTGAACATTCTGGCAATATTGATATTTGCATATATGGATTCGACCAAAGTTAAAGAAGGTATTTTTAGAATTTTGAGGCCTTTTTCTTTCTCCCCCCCCCCCCCCAAGAATACCAGGGGTTAAATTTGGGATTTTGAACCTGCAGAGCTTCTGTTCTGCCTTTGAACCATAACATAGGAGGGAGACAGTCTGCCCCCGTGTGACATCAACCTAAAGAATTCTCTGTGATACATATTGAAAGGGATTATATAATGCAAATTAGGTTAGGTGATGTATTTCTGTACTCGGGAGAAATGGAATTTTTCTGTGATGGGAGAACCAGTGCTGGGACAAGTACATTTCAAATGTGTAGGAAAGTTTTGATTACCAAGAAGACCTTGTGAGTAGCTTCACCAGGTGGGCCATGCTTAATTCCCAGGTTGTCAACCCAGAGTGTCTATGACTGAAAGAACTGCTTGCTTTTGGCTACTTTTAGGGTGGGGTCAGGATGTAGTTTCAAACCCTGGGCTTCCTGGCTCAGCCTCTTACCTGCTTTTCAGGAGCTGCGTGTTTTGGATTTCCTTTAGGCATGGTACTAAGCTTCTGTTCGTATGTATGTATGTATGTATGTATGTATGTATGTATATTGCATTCCTGCTGAAAAATAAATAAAGGGAGACTAGTATAGATCTATTTCCAGCTATTTCACTCTCATCAGCTAGCCATACCCTTACTGAGATTTGAACCTGGGCTGTTTTTACATGTTAGGCAGTTGTATTTGCCGCAAGCTCTCCTCCCTTATCAGCTGAGCCAAGGAAATAAGTGTTAAGGGAAGCAGTATGCTCCCTCCCATATTTGGGCATACCAGGTACTTTGATATAACACTTATATATGTACACACACACACACACACACACACACCTATCTCCAATAGAACTACAAAAAAAACCTTATCTTTCCTTGACACATTTCAAGCTGAAAGAAAAGAGACTAGGGTAGTCCTCAACTTACAAACACAACTGAGCCCAAAATTTATGTTGCTAAATGAGACATCTATGAAGTGAGTTTTGCCCCATTTTATGATTTTTCTTGCCACCGTTGTTAAGTGAACAACAATATTTTTAAGCCCTTCCTCCCAATCCATGGATTGTCTACGTAAAATCCAATAGCTGAAAAAGCTATCTACTGAATTCATGGCTGAGATCCCAAAAGTAGACAGTTTTGACTCTTTAAAGGAACTAGTTTTCACTTCCCCCAAACAGAAGCCCTATGTGACCTCATTCAAGCCCTATTTCAAATTGCAGGAAGTTTTCTTTTTGTGATTTATGATGCTTAGTTAGGCAAGCCATGGCACCATCAAGCCTATTTACAAGTAGGTATGACTTACAACCAGTATTAAGGCCAGAATTTTACACTGCTAAGCAAGGCAGTTGTTAAATCAAGCCTGATTTAACAACTTTCTTTTTGCCATGGTTGTTAAACGAATCACATGGTTGTTAAGGAAATCTGGTTTTCCCTACTAACATTGTCACGGAAGGGGGAAGCTGGCTGGATAGGTGACAAATGGTGATTGCAGGATCCCAGGATGCTACAGCCATTGTAGCTACCATGTCAATTGCCAAGTGAAGTCACCAAATTTTAATCACGTGACCGTGGGGATTCTGCATCAGTCGTAAGAACAAGGACCAGTTGCCATACACATTTTCCAGTACTGTTGTAATTTCAAATGGGAGCTAAACCAATAGTTGTTAACTTAAAGACTAACTGTATTGCATTTCATCTGCCAGCAGTCGTCGGTGATTGTCTGACACGCTGTAACTGGAGTTGAACCTACTATGTTCTAAATGTATCATTTGTCCCTGAACTATGATTAGAAGAGAATCAGCTGTGAATTTTTGTTCAAATGAATCTTGCTCACAGATATGAGCCTTGGTGGCACAGTGGTTAGAGTGCAGTACTGCAGGCTACTTCTGCAGACTGCCTGCAGTTTGGCAGTTCGAATGTCACCAGGCTCAAGATTGACTCAGCCTTCCGTCCTCCTGAGGTGGGTCAAATGAGGGCCCAGATTGTTGGGGGAAATATTCTGACTCTGTAAACCGCTTAGAGAGGGCTGTCAAGCACTGCGAAGCGGTATATAAGTCTAAGTGTCATTGCTATCTTCTTTGTTTGGCTCACCAGATTTTGGGAATACAGAATCAAGCGAGGCCTGACCATACAGGTAGTCCTCAATTTACAAAGTTCGTTTAGTGACTGTTCAAAGCTACAATGGCACAGAAAAAGGGGGCTTATGTTTGTTTTTCACACTTATGACCGCTGCAGCACCCCATGGTCATGTGATCAAAATTCAGACACTTGGCAACTGACTCACATTTATGACAGTTGCACTGTCCCGGGGTCAAGTGATCCCCTTTCATAACCTTCTGACAAGCAAAATCAACGGGGAAGCCATAGCAATAGCAATAGCAGTTAGACTTATATACCGCTTCATAGGGCTTTCAGCCCTCTCTAAGCGGTTTACAGAGTCAGCATATCGCTCCCAACAACAATCCGGGTCCTCATTTTACCCACCTCGGAAGGATGGAAGGCTGAGTCAACCTTGAGCCGGTGAGATTTGAACAGCTGAACTGCAGAACTGCAGTCAGCTGAAGTAGCCTGCAGTGCTGCATTTAACCACTGAGCCACCTCGGCTCTAAGCCAGACTTTCAGGAGGTTGAAACTGGGCAGTAAAAGTGATAGTGTAGTGTAGTGAGTTAGTTTCAAATCAGGCAGCTTGTACTTATTATTTCTCCCTTTGCTCCATCACAATAGCCACTTACTTATGAAAGGGGACAAGGATATCCCAAATTCATGTAACTTCAACACCCTCTTTGTCTTCTTTTTAGGTTCCTTGACTTTCGATCAACCTGCCAAAAGAATTACACGGTTCTTCCTTCAGAACTCATGAACATCCGCAGCAGGTAGGTACACCTTCTATATATAGTATGTGTGTGTATGTGTGTGTGTGTAGCACCTGTTGGAACATATGCAGCTGTCGCATTAATGGCAGTTAAACTGGGATCTCCCACCTTCAAAGACAATCTAATTTTCATTGCCAGTTGTCGGGAGCAAACTAAAATGAAAAGGTATTTTTGTCACAATTTGCTTCGCGTCCTCACAAGAAATACTTGCCCCTCTGTAGCAGACAGCAAAATGCTGGCCTTTATCATGGCCCTGTCTGTTACTCAGGCTGCCCTTATGCTATATTAGCAGCTCACCTTGCAGCATTGAAAATTCATAGGAGGATAGTTCCTGCATTTCAAAGATGCCCCAGTACTGTGTTTGATTTTCCAGGTCCCATACGCCTTGCTTCTGTATAGCCCCCCTTTCCGTCATGATGAAATGCATTGCTAAGTGAAACCATGCTAAAACCTAAGTTGTTGATCGTGATTTGACCTATGCTAGAAATTAGTACTCTACTAGGGAGGCTAAACGGCAATTGACCCCACCTCCATCCCATCTGAATACTGGTTTTTAAAACACCTAATTTCTGTTAACTTTTAATATTTAATGCTTGTAATTCTACTTTTATGATGTAAGCTGGCTGCCCACAGTCACCTAACAGGGAGGTGTGGGCAGCATATAAATGTAATTAATAAGTACATTTAATAAATAAAATACCGTATTTTTCAGAGTATAAGATGCACTTTTTCCCCCCCAAAAAAGAGGGTGAAAATCTGGGTGCGTCTTATACACTGAATACAGCATCTTTGGCCTCCTGAAACCCCGCCTCGCGCATCCCGTTTTTCTCAAAAATGGATGCGCAGAGGGTTTGGGAGGGTTAGGGTTGCCAGTGTTTTGTTGGTATAACTAGGAGACCAGTGCAATCTAGCCTAAATCAACTGGTGGATGTGGCAGTGGCGTGTCCCTTCAGGAGTGCGGCATTGTTCTAACTGCTTATACAATACAAAACAATAGCAGAGTTGGAAGGGACCTTGGAGGTCTTCTAGTCCAACCCCCTGCCTAGGCAGGAACCTTATACCATTTTAGACAAACGGCTGTCCAACATCTTCTTAGGTGTTCTGGCTTTGTTCTGTGGACTTCACTGCTAATCTTGGCTCATAGGGAGATGGTCTGCAGAGCAGCATGTCAGTCACCAGTCTTAGCAGTTAGACTTATATACCGCTTATATACAGCCCTCTCTAAGCGGTTTACAGAGTCAGCATATTGCCCCCAACAATCCGGGTCCTCATTTTACCCACCTCGGAAGGATGGAAGGCTGAGTCAACCTTGAGCCGGTGAGATTTGAACAGCCGAACTGCAGAACTGTAGTCAGCTGAAGTAGCCTGTAATGCTGCATTTAACCACTGCGCCACCTCGGCTCTATGCACTGCGCCACCTTGGCTCTATGCAGTCTTGACCCTCTCTGGTGGTTGGATCATAATAGCTGGACTAAAACCAGGTGAATCAATTAGATTAGAGCAGGACTAAACAGAAGGATGCACTGTATCATTGGCTGAGCTGGAAAAAAATTCAAATTTTAGCATATAGTTATGGCCAATCCTCTTCTTCCTCTCTGGAAAGCATAACATTATAATTGCTCTGGGGATGCAGTTGAAAGTCAGGAATAGCCAAGAACCAGAGGAGGTCTTTAAGCTGCCATAGAGTACAGGTAGTCCTTGACTTATGACCACAAGGAAGCCCCAAATTTCTGTTGCTAAGTCTTGAGACCGTTGTTTGGTGAATTTTGTCCCGTTTTACGATCTTTCATGCCACACTTCTTAAGTGAATCCCTACGGTTGTTAAGTGAATCACTGTAATTGTTAAGATAGTAACACGGTTGTCCAGGGAATATGGCTTCCCCATTGACTTTGCTTATCAGAAGGCTGTACAAGGGAGTCACGTGATCCCAGGTCACTGCAACCATCATGAATGTGAGGCAGTTGCCAACTGGCTGAATTTTGATCACGTAACCATGTAGATGCTACAACAGTCATAAGTGTGAAAAACAGTCATAAGTCAATATTTTCGGTGCTGTTATAACTTTAAACCGTCACTAAATGAGTGGTAGCCTTGTTTAGATGGCTTTCATTGGGAGCAGACCATTCTTCCCGCCCTAAAGCATTTTATATAGTATGGAGTTCCTAAAATTAGCTACAAATTAGATTGATTATAGAGCAGGGGTCCCCAACCTGCGGCCCACGGCCCACTGCCAAGCCATGGCCTAATCGTCACCGGACCACAGGAGTGGCCAGCCAGTGCACATGTATCAGCGCACACCCCACTTATGCAAGCGTCGCCGCAGACACTTGCGGTCCCACTCATGCGAGCCTCGTGGGTGCTCACGTACATGCGCCAGTCCCTCCCACAAAATCATCCCCTCTCCCCCCCCCCGCCCCCCACTCCAGGATGTCAACCTAGGGCTGTGTTAATGCATGGGCCTGATGGGTACTTGCCCGCGTGGGTCCCACAAACATAGGGGGCCCATACTAATCTGGGTATGTTGACCCTTCAATGCACCTTGTATCATATAAATACAGCAACATATCATATTTTACTGCATGTTTTTTTTATTAATACTAACATGCAAATATATGTTTAGTCATTTTTAGTCCTGTGAGTAGTTGTCGGAAGGGCCCAAGATACACTGCTTTGCCTGGGGCCCATAATGCTGTAAAGTTGGCCCTGCGTCAACCAGGAAAGGTTGGAGGACTCTTGCTACAGAGAAACCGGTGCAAGAGAAGAGTTACTCCACTGACATTACCCCTTGGGGACTAAACAGAGCCTCCATGCTACCAAGCATTGTACACCACCGCTATAATTAGCTGCTGGAGAAGAGCAGAAGGAGAGAAAGCTGTTAATTTCATAGACTGCTTATGGGTTCCTTAGAAACCCCCTCTTTAGGAACCAGGCTGCTGGTCTAGAGCAACCCTGCGGCTCAGGAGCCACATGTGGCTCTTTCATCCCTCTGCTGCAGCTCCCTGTCATTCAAAATAGGTGTCACAACCGCCAATGTGCAACACCCTCTGGCATGCAATTTATTGTGTTTTTTGAGCCCCCCCCCCCCTCAAGTAGGCCAACCATGGTTAAATCCAAGAAAAATTTCAGAAGAAAACAGAATGTTTAATTCAACTACATATGCTAGTTTTGTGGCCACTCAGGAAATAGTCAGGCACCAGAAGGGTTTTGTGGCTCCCGGTGTTTTCTTTTCTGTGGGAAACGGGTCCAAATGGCTCTTTGAGTGTTTAAGGTTGCCGACCCCTGGTCTAGAGAATCTCCCTGAGCTAGGCTAAAGCAGTAACTGTAGTTCAAGTAGATCCCTCAAAAGCATAACCTGTCAATCAGATTGTTGGAGAAAGCTGTACAGGTAGTCTTCAACCTATGACCACAATGAAGCCCAGAATTTTTGGTGGGAGTCCTTATGTTTGCTCAGCGGGCTACCATGTGACCTGACTTGATTTTACTATGCTTTTTATAATGGTCGTTAAGCAATTTAAATGATCGCTAAGTACCGTTTGTTTCGAAGTATAAGACGCACCTTTTTCCCTCAAAAAAGAGGGTGAAAATCTGGGTGCGTCTTATACACTGAATAAAGCATTTTTTCCCTCCTGAAGCCCCGCCCCTTCACCAAAATGGCGGTCCATAGCCTTTAGGAGGCTTATGGAGTGCTCCTGGGGTCTGGGGAGGGCAGAAATGAGCCAAAAATGGGCCGTTTTTTGTTCAATTTTGCCCCCAGCCCCCAGGAGCACTCTATAAGCCTCCTAAAGGCTATGCATGCTCATTTTTTCCCCTCCCCACCCCCCAGGAGCACTCTACAAGCCTCCTAAAGGCTATTCATGCCCTTTTCTTTGACATTTTGGAGAGGTTTGCAGAGTGCAAAAACTTTTTAAAAAAATTTGCCTCTTCAAAATCTTGGTGCGTGTTATACTCCAAAAAATATGGTAAATGCCAGCATAACCAGTGGGCAGTTTTTGCCATTTTCTGCTGGGAAACCAGCAAAAAGAAATGACAAATTGTGGTCTTTTGACTGCAACCTGTCACAAATGCTAGCTCAAAATGCTACCATGTAGACAGCATATGAGGTGTGTTTACGGCAGTCATAACTTTGAGGATGGCTCATAAATAGCCCTTTTCAAGTTTGTCATAGCTCCAAACAGCGGTTAAGTGACTGGTTATGAAAGCGAGGACTACCTGTTCTGGGATTTGTTTACTGAAGCATGGTGTAGAACAGGAGTGCAGAATGAGATTCCTTGTTAGACTTTTAAGTCTTGATTACTTGAATTTCAGTAGCCCTTGTATTAGGAAAACAAGGGCTGATACTAGCAAGTTAATTTACACTGGAGTAGGTAGGACATAGGCATAGAAGAGGTCTGCCCATTATATTTTCAGGTGATTTCAACACTTTGCCCCATTTTTCTGTTTTGATGATGAAGCCGAAGGCACAGTTGCAGTGCTGTTGTGTCCATAATTACTGCATCTCTCAGTAGGATTGACTCATAATCACATGTGGGGAGAGATGGGGCTAGGAAGGTGCCCAGCTGTGGCTGAGAAGAAGAGGAAAATGTGAGGTATAAAAATATAGCTTCGTTTGGCAATACAGTGAGTCCTCGACTTACGAAGGACCCATTTGAGCCCAACATTTATACTGCTAAGTGAGAAATTTGTTAACGTGAGTTTTGCCCCATTTTATGACTTTTACCGCATTTGTTAAATTAGTGGCACAGTTGTTAAGTGAATCTTGCTTCCCCATTAACCATGCTTGTCAGAAGGTGGCAAAAAGGGATCACATGACCATGGGACACTGCAACCGTCATAAATATGAACCAGTTGTCAAGCATGAGCCGCGGTGGAGCAGTGGTTGGAGTGCCGTACTGCAAGCTACCTCTACTGATCACTGGCTGGCTGCAATTTGGCAATTCGAATCTCACCAGGCTCAAGGTTGACTCAGCCTTACATCCTTCTGAGGTTGGTAAAATGAGGACCCAGATTGTTGAGGGCAATAGGCTGGCTCTGTAAACTGCTTAGAGACGGCTGTAAAGCACTCGGAAGCAGTATATAAGTCTAAGTGCTATTGCTATCGCTATCTGAATGTAAATCACATGTCCATGGGAATTTTGCAACACTCATAAGTGTGAAAAATGGTCATAAGTCATTTTTTTCAATGCTTTGTAACTTTAAACGGTCGCTAAATGAAACAGTTGTAGGTCGAGGACTACCTGTAGTACATTAAAGGATTCTCTGAATGTCCTCACCCATCTCAAATTGAAAGTGAGCCAGCAGTGTGATGCAACTGCAGAAAAACCAAATACTGTTGGCATGCATCAATAAAAACATAAAAGAGTTCAAATCATGGAAATAATTGTTCCCGTTCTTCTCTGCCCTGGCCAGACTTGGTTTGGAGATGTGTATTCAATTCTGCGACCACCATTCAAAAAAGGACAGTGAAAAAAACAGAAGAAGACTAGACTACCAAGATGGTGAAAAGTTGGGGGATATGTAGCCCAATGAGGAATAGTTAAAGGGTCGGAGTATTTGCCTACAGAAAAGACAAATGGGAAATACGGTATTAGTCTTCAGTTATCCAAAAGGGTCTCATCCAGAAGAGGGAGGGGATATTGTCCGTGGCTTCAGTGGGCAGGACTGAAAACAGTGGACTGAAATAAAGAGGAAGGAATTTTTGGCTAGACGTCTTAAGAGGAACTTTCTATCAGCCAGGGGAACAGCCTGCCACATGACATCATGGGTTCTTCTTTGCTAGAGGTCTTCTTCAAATAGAAGCTGGATAGCATGTCAGAGATGCTATGGATCCCTGCACTGGCTTATGTGGGGGGAGATCAGCTGACTCATTTCTTAGCTTCTCACCCCCACCCCCATCGTCCATCATCCCCAGATGAGGCTGGTGATGGTTTCCATCCTGCCTTCTCTTAGCAAGGTTCTGCTGATATAAGTTGTAGTTCAGCTGGAGATAATGCCGAGAACAGCTTCTTTTAAAGTATTTGGACTTTTAATCTTTAAAATGTATGGGACTTCAACTCCCAGAATTCCCCAGCCAGCATGGCTGGCTGGGGAATTCTGGGAGTTGAAGTCCACATTTCTTCAAAATGCTAAGGTTGAGAAATGCTACTCTAGAGACCTTCAAGTTATAATCCAGAAATTGAGAATTGCAACAGGTTTAGCTTTCAGTGCTTAAAGCTGCTGAAGAGGTGGTAATCTGTACCTTTGGGAGGGGGGGGGAATCTGCAAATATGGGGTAATTTTGACAGTTCTAAATCTCTGCTCAACATGCCTGACACAAACTTAATGCATTTCCATGTTCATAGAATCACACTTTGCTTCCCCTGTTAAGAAAAGCTGGTATTGTTAGCATTAAAACTTCTACCTTTTTTAAAAAGTTAAAATATAAAATTGAAGTCACGACCCCCCCCCCGCACCCTTATACTTCTTTTTTCAATTTGTTGCTGTTCATTAAGTTTAAGCTTCAACACCTTATTTAAAATATAATATCTCATAAACCCATTCAGCCTTGGGAGTTTTCCTTTAGGTGCTTTTGATTTCAGCCTGCTGAAGTGTGTGACTGACAGTGAAAGGAAGTGTGGCAAGGAAAGGGTTAAGGTCTGCCATTTTGTTATGTAACACCCTTAATGGACATATCAGTGAATGGCATGAAGATGGCAGGACTTAACCCTTTACATGCTGCAGCCAAGGCCTTTCAGTCAGCCAAGCCCAGGAGTTGTTGGGCAACTGAGGGTTGCTTTTTTTTAATTTCCAAGAAAAAAAACTTGGATTTTTCCTTTTAAAAGTTGCACATCCTTATTTCCACTCCTTTTTCATCTGTTATAATTATTATTAAATTTTGTTCAGGTAAATGAAATTAAACTTTATTTTAAAATTAGAATGGTAGTAACAGGGATCCATAAATCACTGGAAATCATTTTTAATAAAGGTTTTGGAAGGGAGCAGTAATTTAAATAGACTAATGCCAGAATCACAATGTTTATAGGAAAGCAAGGCTATATATGAGTTGAAGGAAGGGGGAAAAAACCCAAGCCTTTAAATACTACAGTACTTCTGCAGTTTACCAGCAGTTTGAGATATGGAAGATTGCTTAGGATTTAATAAGCCGAGGGTTTTCTGACCAAAATTATTGGCAACCGAAGGTTTTATTTTACTGATTGCCCTTAATATTATAGCAAAGCAAGTTTTAAATTGTGTTCCCTTAGTACTTCCTGCTTGTTTGTATTCCATCCTGAGGTGTTAAAAATATTAAGTCACTTTCAGCTGTCTAGCCTTTAGCTCATTTGGGAAATATTCTTGAATATACATGAGGATTCACGATAGTAGATACCATTTGTGGATAACCATTTGACTGAGATGGTGTGAGGAGAGTCCTGCCCTGGGCGGGGGGTTGAACTAGAACAGGGGTGTCAAACTCAGTTTCATTGAGGACCACATCAGGGTTGTGGTTGACCTGGGGGGGGGGGCATGGCTGGGGTGGTCGCGGCTGACCGGGGGGGGGGAGGGGGCTGGCTGGGGTGGTCATGACCAGTTCAAAGTTCGAGCCGAGGTGGCACAGTGGTTAGAGTGCAGTACTGCAGGCCACTTCAGCTGACTGCTATCTGCAGTTCAGCGGTTCAAATCTCACCGGCTCCAGGTTGACTCAGCCTTCCATCCTTCTGAGGTGGGTGAAATGAGGACCCAGACTGTGGGGGCGATATGCTGACTCTGTAAACCGCTTAGAGACGGCTGAAAGCCCTATGAAGCGGTATATAAGTCTAACTGCTATTGCTATTGCTAAAGTTGCTTGCATCAGGGGGGCACTTGTGGTGGTCCGGGGGGGGTGCTGGGGGGATCCATTGTCTCGGCGCCCCCTCACTGACTCCACAGCAGCCCTGCAGATCTAAGGCTAACTGCGTTCCCGACCAGATGGCTGCCACCAGTGGAAGATCAGTGTCTGGTCAACCTGCTCTGCGGCTAACGCCCCAGGTGCCGGTCCTTCACTGTTTCCAGGGCAGCCTCACAGGCCGGATCTCCACCCCCCCCCCAAGGCCTTGAGTTTGACACCCCTGGACTAGAAAACCTCCAAGGTCCTTGGCAACCCTGTGATTCTGTGCCAACTTTTTGTGGCAATACAAAAGAGGATATAGTTTACTTTTTAAAAAGCTAATGACACACACACAAAAGTGTCTGGGCGTGTAGGTAGGTAGGTAGGTAGGTAGTCTTTGACTTATGACCATTGGGACCAGAATATCCATTGCTAATGAAGGTGGTTCTTAAGTCAGTCATGTCTGATACGTCTTGGTTGCCCTGTTAAGCAAATCACCATGGTTGCTAAGCAAATCATGCAGTCGTTAAGCAAATGCGTCATGTCCCCATTGTTTGTTGGAAGCCAGCTGGGAAGGTCACAAGCAATGATCCTGGGACGTTGCAACCTTCGTAAGCAGATGCCACTAGCCAAGCACTCAAATTTTCTTCACGTGGCTGGGGGGGGACATACGGGCAGGGACTGGATCTCATTTACGTCACTTTTTTCACTGCCATTTTAACGTCAAATGATCTCTAAACCAGTGGCTGAAAGTCAAAGGCTGTGTTATTATTTGTCGGATCTTTTCTATTCAAGAAACCTTCACCTCTGGTCCCGTGTGTGTGTGCAATATATGAGGACCATAGCCCAGTGGGAACCGAGCACATGCTTTGAAAGCGGAAACCCCAGGTGCCTTCACTAGCATCCTCAGCGAAAAGGGTTTGTGGTAGCTCATTGTAGGCAACTCTCGTCTTTATCCAGGCCCCTGGAGAACATCTCAGTAGCTAAGGATACAGATCTTTTCACAATGGAGGGCAGTGGAGAAGGTGCTGGACTTGCAACAAGAACAGGGGTCTCCAACCTTGGCAACTTTACGACTGGGGGACTTCAATGCCCAGAATTCTGGGCATTGAAGTCCCCCAGTCGTAAAGTTGCCAAGGTTGGAGACTGCCAAATAAGGAGATCCTAGCCCCCTTCAGCCCCAGAAGCTCATTGGCTGATTTTCAGCCAATTCCTCCCTCACAGCCCAAGAACCAATCAGGTGGTGGGGAAGACGGCTGGACTAGGGGCAGAGAGACCCCAGTTCTAGTCCCCTCCCGGAATCAGCTCACCTTTAGCAGACTAGAATAACAGAGTTGGAAGGGTCCTTGGAGATCTTCTAGTCCAACCCCCTGCTCAGGCAGGAAACCCTATACCTGTGATGGTGAACCTATGGCGCGCGTGCCACAGGTGGCGGGCAGAGCCCTCTCTGTGGGCACACGTGCCATCGCCAGCTGCTCTTTTGGTTCCTGGCGCACGCATACGTGACGGCCACCCGGTTTTCAGGTTTCCGACACTAGTGCACATGCGTGTGCACACACGTTCTGGTTTAGCCACTCGGTGCCGAAAAGGTTTGCCATCACTGCCCTATACCATTTCAGACAAATGGTTGTCCAATGACCAAACAGTTCATACGAGATCAAAGATGGAAGGCTGGCAGGTCTCTGTGAGTGATGTGGGTATTTCAGAAGATGGACGGACAGACAGATAGACAGACAGACAGGTGGAAGCAAGCCCTATGAGGGTATTTAGGCCACTTTCTGTCTTTCAGCGCATCCTATCTCACAGGATAGGAAAACCAGGAGAGAGCACTACTGCGCTGCTGCAAAAAAAATGGGATATAAATCTATAAGTGAACAGTATAATGTATGGCCACTTCAATACAATACAATACAATAGCAGAGTTGGAAGGGACCTTGGAGGTCTTCTAGTCCAACCCCCTGCTTAGGCAGGAAACCCTATACCATTTCAGACAAATGGTTATCCAATATCTTCTTAAAGACTTGCAGTGTTGGGGCATTCACAACTTCAGGAGGCAATTCGTTCCACTGATTAATTGTTCTAACTGTCAGGAAATTTCTCCTCAGTTCTAAGTTGCTTCTCTCCTTGATTAGTTTCTACTTCCTGAGGAGAACATTTGTCTTAACATTTGGTGGGTATTTTTCACACCTGTGTAGCCTTCAGATGTATTGGACTGTACTTCCCAATAAGCCCAGTTAGATGCATTGCCACAGATGCAAAAATGGGATAAAACTTGATTATTTAAAAAAACCTAAGAGCAAAACGAATACAGTACTGAAAAGAATATCTTCACAAATGGTCATTGTTGAAAGGTCACATTGCTTGGATGTATAAGCTGTTGATTACTTGTTCCCAGGGTGGTACCAGAGATGGCCTAATTCATTTCTTGACAATTTTATCTGGGGGAAAAAAAATAGTCAGGATAGCAGGAGATTGGGGGGGGGGGCTATTAGGACAGCAACCTGCGGCTCTGGAGCCGCATGTAGCTCTTTCATCCCTCTGTGGCTCCCTGTCGCCAGTTAGCACCACAATTTTGAGAGGACTTTCCGGTTTGTGGGGGGAGCACGGCTTGTCAGAAGGAGACTCTATGGCAGCAATGGCGAACCTTTTTTGGCTCGGGTGCCATAAGTGGGGAGAGCGCGGGTGTGTGTGTGTGCGAGCATGTCGCACCCATAATGCAATGCACGACAACACCCCCCCCCCAGTGCACATGTGCACGCTACAGGCGCAACTAGCCATTTCTTGCATTCTTTTTTTTGCCCTCCCCAGGCTCCAGAGGCTTTATAGGAGCCTGGGGAGGGCAAAAACAGCCTCCCCCTCCCCGCTCCAGAGCAGTCAAAACGACCCTCCGAGCAAACCGGAGTGACCTGGTTTGCTCAGAGGGTCGTTTTGAGCGCTCCGAAGGATTCAGGGACCTTCAGGGGGCTTCCTTGAAGCCTCCAGAGCAGTCAAAACGACCCTCCGAGCAAATCGGAAGTCCGCTCCCGAACTTCCAATTTTCCCATAGGACTGTTGTTTTGCACTCCGGAGGCTTCACAGAAGCTCATGAAGCCTCCCGAGGGCCTCCGGGCGGGGGGGAGGCTCTTTTCGCTCTCCCCAGGCTCCTATAAAGCCTCTGGAGCCTGGGAAGGGCGAAAAATGGGTTTAAAAAAGGGTGAACTCAGCTGGCCAGTGCGCACATGTCCACTGGCCAGCTGACAGGGCAGCACCTTGCGTTCCCTGACAAATGGCTCCGCATGCCACCTGTGGCACGCGTGCCATAGTTTCGCCATCACTGCTCTATGACAAGGGTCAGGTTTTCTGGTCGGTTCCACAATTGATAGGATTTTCAGTTAGGACAGGTAGAGGAAAAAAGGATGCCACACTAAGAGGAGACTCTAATGGTGGGGGAAACTGGACTTCCAATCGGCTCCAGAATTGAATGGGGGGCTTCCGGTTAGGAACTTTGTGGCTCCTGGTGTTTTCTTTTCTGTGGGAAACGGGTCCAAAGGGCCCTTTGAGCATTTAAAGTTGCTGAGACCCCTGTATTAGGAGAAAATATGAAATGTCTGAGTCCCATGGATGAAGAATGGTGAGATGGCACATAGCACAATATTTTATAAAAACAAAAGAAACCTTCTCCCATACCAATTTCAAGCAATTTCTTTGTTACTTGAATGCAGACAATAGATGAAAATTTGTGGGATAAATGAAGATTTGAGAGTTCCTTGGTGCTCTCTGACTTGGGTTGTTTTCTTTCAGAAGTTTCATTACCCAACTAGGCAACATCATCAGTGCAGAGAGCATCAAGGACTCATCATTTCAACCCTGAGCTACAAACATTCTCCTTTAAATGAAGTTTTCTTTAACCGGACAGCTAACCTTTCGTTTGACTGTGTGATGTAGTCTACTCTGGGGAAACTTGGGTGTATGCCTGATTCTTCTCCTTGTATCTTAAAATGGAACTCATTTCTACTTTTATGTTTTCTTCCTATAACTTTCCCTACAGTGGCGAAAGAAAGCAGTAATTGCCCAACAAAGGTCCCTTCTCTCTGCCTGTCTTCAAGCAGAAGGTGATTCAGTCAATATGTGATAAAATTCTGTCACAGACACCCATGTTGGAAAAGACACTGCCTGAATTATCCCAGGTTGGTCTTCTTTTCTTTAAGGGAAGAGGGATGGACCTAAACACATTTGGGGGCTGCCAATGCAAATGCGTTAGGGATGCGGTGGCTAAGACGCTGAGCTTGTCAATCAGAAAGGTTGGCAGTTTGGTAGTTCGAATCCCTAGTGCCTCCTAACGTTACTTGTCCCAACTTCTGCCAACCTAGCGGTTCGAAAGGATGTAAAAATGCAAATAGAAAAACAGGAACCACCTTTGGTGGGAAGGTAACAGTGTTCCGTGCTCATTCGGCGTTTAGTCATTCCGGCCACATGACCACTGAGATGTCTTCAGACAGCGCTGGCTCTTCGGCTTTGAAACGGAGATGAGCACCGCCCCCTAGAGTTGGGAACGACTAGCACGTATGTGCGAGGGAAACCTTTACCTTTAATGGAAATATGGCTTCCCAGTGTTGGAGCACAGAGAATAAAAGACCTGTGATATGTTGCATAAATTGCAACCTATGCATAAATTTATACGGCAAGAAAATAGTAAAATGTTAAAAGTAGTGCTGGGGAAAAAAAAGGCTAAATCTCAATCTGGTTGCCTGTGGTGAATTGAGATTTCTCTCCCAGTAACTTGGTGAAATAATTTTATCAAAGCTGTAGATTTCCCCATACGAAAATAACTAGAGTGTGTAAATGGGCTACTTTGAACATGACAAATCAAACAAAAATGTGTATGACTTGGAATACTACCTGTCTTGTCAAGTCCAACAGGCATTTGATGTCCTCTGTGTTTGGGCTGAGAGACAGAATAACAGACTTGGAAGGAACCTTACAGTTCATCTAGTCCAACCCCCTGCTTAAGCAGGATTTCCTAGGCCAGGGGTCGTCAGCAACCCGCGACTCTGGAGCTGCATATGGCTCTTTCATCCCTCTGCTATGGCTCCCTGTCCCTGGTTGGTGCTACATGGGGCAGCCCTTGAAGAGTGTTCGGAGATTTCAGCTGGTCCAGAATGCAGCCGCGCGAGCGATTGTGGGTGCGCCACGGTACACCCACGTCACATCTATCCTCCGCGAGCTGCACTGGCTGCCTATTGGTCTCCGGATACGCTTCAAGGTGCTAGTTATTACTTATAAAGCCCTACATGGTATTGGACCTGGGTACTTGAGAGACCGCCTGCTGCCAATTACCTCCCATAGACCCATTAGATCCCACAGATTAGGCCTCCTCCGAATTCCATCTGCCGGCCAATGCTGGCTGTCGACCACCCGGAGGAGGGCCTTCTCTGTGGCTGCTCCGGCCCTTTGGAACGAGCTCCCCGTGGAGATTCGGACCCTCGCCACCCTTCAGGCCTTCCGGACAGCCATTAAGGCCTGGCTGTCCCAGCAAGCCTGGGGTTGAGTTCCCCCCCCCCCCCCACTACTCGAATTTGCTGTGCTTGCTGTGCTTTTTTAAACTGTTGTATCACCGTCCTGTTTGTCTTACTTTTTATATTTGTTTTTCCCCTTCCCCTAGTTTTTGTTCAGCCGCCCTGAGTCCCTTCGGGGAATAGGGCGGTTTAAAAATCGAATAAATACCAATACCAATTTTGAGAGGAGCTTCCGGTTGGGAGGGGGGGAGCACAGCACGCCAGGATGAGACTCTACAGCAAGGAGCAGGTTTTCTGGTCAGCTCCACAATTGATAGGGCTTTCGGTTAGGACAGGTAGAGGAAAAAGGACGCCGCGCTAGGAGAAGACTATGGTGGGGGAACCGGACTTCCGATTGGCTCCAGAATTGAACGGGGGGCTTCCAGTTACAACCTTTGTGGCTCTTCGAATGTTTTAGGTTGCCGACCCCTGTCCTAGGCTGACTAGAAATTACTTGAGGATAACCAAGCAAAAACTGAACAATTTCCCAATACTACAAAGGGGTCTGTG
Source organism: Thamnophis sirtalis (assembly GCF_051295495.1). Classification (NCBI taxonomy): domain Eukaryota; kingdom Metazoa; phylum Chordata; class Lepidosauria; order Squamata; family Natricidae; genus Thamnophis; species Thamnophis sirtalis. Next base: position 167,658,823 of record NW_028261381.1, on the reverse strand, counting down.
TGCTCACATATGTTTGTGTTGCAAGTGGGCTACTAACTTCCGTGAAGTTAGATACAATGTGAGTCACAAACTGTGCCTTCACCACAGTCCAGTCTTTTGCAATGGATGATATCAAGAAATGGTCATGAGTTAAAAGAAGTTGTAGCAGGAAGCTTGCTGGCTCTGTAGACAGATATTCTGACCCACCTAGAGCAGTCTTCCCCAAGCTGGGCTTCAGTACGGGTAGTCCTTGACTTACAGACATACGTTTAGTGACGGTTTGAACTTATAATGGAACTGAAAAAAGTGATTTGCAACCATTTCTCATACTTATGGCTGTTGCAGCATCCCAATAGCCATGTGATATTTATGATGGTTGCAGTGTCCTGGGGTCATGTGATCACCTCTTGCAACCTTATGACAAGCAAAGTCAATGGTGAAATCAGACTCACTTAACGTATTTTTCATAGTGTAAGACGCACTCCCCCCCCCCCCAAAAAGAGAGTGAAAATCTGGGTGTCTCTTATACAGTGAATACAGCATTTTTGGCCTCCCGAAACCCCAACCTCTTTGCAAAAATGGTCGTGCATAACCTTTAGGAGGCTTCCAGAGTGCTCCTGGGGGCTGGGGAGGGCAGAAATGAGCGACAAATGGGCTGTTTTTTGCTCAATTTTAGCCCCCGCCCAGCACCCAGGAGCACTCTATAAGCTATGTGTGCCCTTTTTTTGACAGAAACGGGCCCGTTTTTGCAAAAAATGGGGCACTTTTTGCTCATTTGGGGGGGGGGGGCTAGCCCCCAGGAGCATTCTGCAAGCTTCCTAAAGGCTATGCATGCCCCCCTTTTTTTTGACAAAAGACAGGCTGTTTTAGGGAGGTCTGCAGAGTGTAAAAACTTTCTTTTTTAATTTGCCTCTTTAAAATCTTTGTGCATCTTCTACTTCGAAAAATACGGTAACCATCGTGTTACTAACTTAACAACTGCAGTGATTCACTTAACAACTGTGTCGAGGAAGATTGTAAAAATTGGGCAAGGCTCACTTGACCACGGTCTTGCTTAGCGGCAGAAAGTTTGGGCTGAATTGTGGTCGGAAGTAAAGGACTACCCGTAATCAATAGCCAGCTATGCTTAATAAGGATCCTGGGAGTTGGAGTAGAGACTCTTATCGAAAGCACAAGGTGTGGGTTGCTAACGTATAAAGGAGGTGTCCACTAGCTTATGGCCCCCAGGGAAAGGTGAAGCATTTGCAGGTGGTATACAAATTACTGTAATAAGGAAATAAAGAACTCTGCTAAGCAGCAGGTATCTAAGTTGAGGGTTGTATAGCCTGCTGGTTTCATTGTGTCTCAAGGATATTGTTCCTATATGAAAACTCTTTTTGCCCCAAGATGGATGTGGACTAAGACTGGGTACATAACATTCTATTAGGATGAAGCTTTGTTTTTGACTCTAGTGCAGTGTTTCCCCAAATCTTGGCAACTTGGAAGATGTTTGGACTTCAACTCCCAGAATTCCCCAGCCAGCGAATGCTGGCTGGGGAATTCTGGGAGTTGAAGTCCAGACATCTTCAAGTTGCCAAGATTTGGGGAAAAACTCCTCTAGTGTAATGGGAGCTGGAAGCTGAGATGTACAAGGTGAAAACTTAACATAGGACATCATTCCTACATAGAGGTTTAAGTCTCCAGCCATGACAACTTTTAAGATTTGTGGACTTCAACTCCCAGAGTTCCTCAGCCAGCTTTGCTTGAAGTTCACAAGTGTTAAAGTTGCCAAAGGTTGGAGACCCCTGGTTTAAGAGGATCCTTTACTAAGGTAGAAGGAGAATCAGTGATTAGGTGCTCTTTGCAGTCTCTTTCTTATTGGCAAAAGGCTCCTTATTTCATACTCTGGCCAAAATATGCCCCAATTAAAAAATAAATTGATTGATTTGCTAGCTAGGAGTTCAGGAAGAATTAGATCCCTGTTGAACCATCTTTATCTTCGTTCTGAATTTTATTTGTTGGCCCCACACCCTCGCTTATCTCCAAGTTGCATGCCTCTAACTTCCATTGGGGTCTTGAGTTTTGTTTTGTTTTTCTATCGTTCTCTCTACATCCAAGCATTTCCCAGTCATCCTTAAGCCGCAAATGTATTCCTGCAAAACGAGAATGAGGCACCATAACTTGGGAGGTAAAACTCTGACACACTCAGTTTTTGGCCATCTCTAAGTAGGGCTGGGAGAGATTCTGGACAGGGCAGTCGGATAATGATTGGGTGGTTCAATTACGCTTAATTACCCTATGGAGTTTGTTTTGCCTTTTGTTCCGCACCTGCGATCTCAGACACTGTAGCTTATTTAATAAATCGTGGTTGAAACAAGCTGTTAGTTAGCATAAGGGTTCCCCCCCCTACTTTTTTTGCGGTAATGGACACATCTGGAGGTGAACATTGTGGGCAGTCTGGGAAAATTATTAGGTGGCGACAATCTGAGAACCTAACTTACCAAAAGTAAATGAAACATTTGGTTGTGCCTGCCCACCAGGACATTTTTAATAAAACCATCAGAGTCCAGATGGGTCCAGAAGCATTGCTGGAAATATTAAATTACACTTGAAGCTGTTGATGTGCTTTATATCGGGGATCCCCAACTTCCGGTCCGCAGACCAGTCCCAGTCCATGGTCTGTTGGGAACTGGGTTGCGCAAGTGGCAGGCAAACATAGGCGGGCTTAGGTTCCACATGTTAAACCATCCCCCCCCCCCCCGGCTGCTGGTCCACAGCCAGAAAGGTTGCTGCTTTATAGCATTTTTTTAAAAATCAGGGAGGGAAGGGACGCCGTGGCTCAGTGGCTAAGACGCTGAGCTTGTCGATCAGAAAGGTCGCCAGTTCGGTGGTTCGAATCCCTTAGCGCCAGGTAATGGAATGAGCTCTTGTTACTTGTCCCAGTTTCTGCCAACCTAGCAGTTCAAAATCATGTAAAAATACAAGGAGAAAAATAGGGACCCCTTTGGTGGGAAGATAACAGTGTTCCGTGCCCCTGAGGCATTTAGTTATGCCAGCCACATGACCACGGAGACGTCTTTGAACAGCGCTTGTTCTTTGGCTTTGAAACGGAGATGAGCACCGCCCCCTAGAGTCAGGAACGACGAGCACATATGAGCGAGGGGGGAACCTATTAAATCAAGATAGTCTTAGAAATACAATTGGGGCAGAGTGTTGGCGGGAGTATGAAGAAATAGACCCTGTGCTCAGGCGCTCAAGCTCTCATCATCCCTTGTTCAGATTACTGCAGCCGGCTCTACCCTTGAAAAGTACCGTATTTGGAAGCTACAATTGGTACAGAATATAGCGATGTAGATCCCTAGAGTGGCACATCAACAATGCTGTTGGCACAAGCTGCGTTGGTTGCCATTTTCTTGCTGGGTCCAATTTGGGGTGTTGGATAGAACCTTTAAAGCCTTTCATGGCATGGGAACATGCGCAGGGGGGAACATGGGGGGGGGGTGCGTGCATGCGTGGGGAGAGGGAAATGCATTATGGGTGTGGCTACACATGCGCGCCCTTTTGGCACCCGAGCAGAAAAACGTTCGCCATCACTGCTCTATAGCATCGTTTTTATGGGTAGAAGTTGAAACAATTTATGTCCAGGATGCGAGGGGTCTGTAAATATTTTCACAGGCCTCTTTGACTGGTGCTGTATACAGGTCTTTCATTTCTGGAAACATTTGGGGAAGAACCCCGCACCTGTCTGAAACCAGGTGCCAGTCAATTTTGACAAGCTTGAGCTCTGCAGACAAATGGCCAGAGAGGAGGGCAGGTGGGAACTAACAACTGGAACCAATTCCTAACAGACATATTTATCTGACTTCTGCCACATGTGTCACACATAATCTGAGAGGCTACGGGATCCGTGTATAGCAGTTGCAAACTAAAAAGCAGTACAATATCCCTTCTGGTGAAGCAGGACCACGCTAACTAACCCAAGACTCTTGTGGCCATACGATGGTTAAATTAAAGAAATGTCAGTTCTCCTCACATATTTCTCCTCAGAGAGTCCAATCGTCAATGGACAAAGAGACTTTCTGTATTTCCCAGGGTGTTACAGCCTGAAACCTTCAAAAGCCCCTCAAAATACGTTCGCTCCAAACCGAGATTCCCCTCAGGATGCTTTTGCTGAATTGTTACAGATCGGAAAAGAAAATAATGATTTTGTTTCAGCAGGTTGTTAGTCTTATGGTGAGGTGTGGTTTTTTTTGTGGGGGGGGGGGGGATATGGAGAATTTGAAGAGAGCGAGGACTATCATGGAGTGAAAACTCAAAACTGAAATGCCTTGATAGTAAAAAGCCACTTGGCTTCTTCGTTTTGGAAGTTTTTTTCTCCAGAAATGTCCTCTTTTACTTCCCAAGGCTTTTTTTTCCTCCTCCCTCTCTTACAACTTTCTCTAGTTTTTCTCGTGTAGTTGCATTGAGAAAGTTGCACTGCCTTTGCCAACTATTCACACACACCCCACCCCCAAAACAATGTCTATCTGCTCCCTTCCTCTTTCCTCTGCCCCCTTCCCTCCTTCTCATTCTGAATTGGATCTTCTTTTCCCTTTTTGGCTTACTTTTTTAAAAAAAATTCTTTAAAAAAAAAAAGATCCCCCTCCCCCACACAAAGTGGCTTTCCCTGGCAAAGTGGTGTCCCGGCAGCCATGGCTGCTGCGCTGGTGTCAAAGCGCGCTGCCCCTTTAAGAGGAGCGGAGGGGATGGTCCCCGGGACTTCTGTTGTGGAATGCCAGCTGCGGCAGATGCCGCAGCCGCGCACACACACGCCAGCACTGCAAGATGGTGCCTCCGCTAGGGTTAACGACACTTCGCTTGTTGTCTGGAACCAGTTCAGACCGGTTTTCTGGAAAGTGCTTTGTGTCTCCCGACTGAATCCTGGGAAAGGGTCATGTGTAGATCCAGTGATGTCATGGGATCACAAACTGACTCAGCTCTCCTCCCCCCACCCCCATCAGATATGTGTGCTCCTTGCAGGTAGGGCTGGGGGAGGCTTGGTCAGAAGCAGGCCTCTCTCTCTCTCTCCCTCCAGTGCATGTTCCCTCCTCCAAACAAAACTTTTTTAAGCCCCTTTCCCTTCAAAACCTCCCCCCACCCCCCCAATTCCCACCTGAATTCCCAAGGATCCGGAGCACTTTCAGAACAGACTTAAAGGGTTGGGATGGGAAGAGTTTACCCAGCTCCTGGTTTTTAAGGAGGTTGGCCGAATCAAGTGCCTTATTTTCAGCATCAGCTTAAAAGTTTCTCCTTTTTAGCCAGGAAGAGTTGATGGGGCAGCCGGGTATTGGGGGGGGGGGTTAGGGAGCCGCCCCCCTCCGACCTCCTTAAATAGCAGGGACTTTTTTTCGCAGAACTCTGGAACACTTCACTAGAAATAAAACTTTAAAAGAAAACCGGGTATCTAAAACGATAAGAAAAGGAGGCTGCATTGTCAGAAGGAAATGCTCTGGATTTCCTATGGGAAGTTAGGCATACTTGCACCTGTTCGCCCCCCCCCCAAAAAAAAACACCCTCCAGTCTTGGCTTTTGATTATTTGATTTCCACTCCAGGATGTGATGGGGGATGGGGAGTGTGAGTATAGGATCGGAGCTGAACCACTTGATTTGCCGTATATATGGCACCTGGTTGGTGTAGTGAACATATTCTCATTCTCTCTCCTCTCCCTCTCTTTCTCTTTTTCTCTCTCCCTCCCCTCCTCCACCACCTCTTTGTGCTCCTCTTCCAGAGCACCATAATGACGGAGGAAGCTTGCAGGACACGAAGCCAGAAGCGAGCACTTGAACGGGAAGTCACCCAAAACGACGTGGACTGTAAAAAAATGAAAATGGACAAAGGGCTTTTGGGGGGCCCCGAGGGCAACTCCGAAGGGGGGGACCTTAAGCTAAAGACTGACTCTGGATCTAGTAAAGTCCAAGGATTATTAAAAGGAGGGGAGATGAAAGCAACCATCAGAGTGGAAGTTCAGACGGGAGATGAGCCGGTGGATATGAGCACCTCAAAAAGGTAAGCAGTCATAAAATGAGCTTTAGGAAGCAAGTGGACATGCCTCTCATTCACTTGTCCAGGTATATTTGAGGGGGAGGGAACAGAAAATGTTCTGGCATATAGTAGAAATAAAAAAACAGGAAATTGAAGGGAACATCTGGTTCACCATGGTATCGGTGGAACTCCTTGCCACATCATCATCTTTTTTTAAAACTAGATTGGTTTAATATTTGCTCCGCTATTGAGTTTTAACAATCCCAATTCTTTAGGGTTGTTTTTTCCCAACAGCATTTCTTCTGGAACTGCTGTTGATTCAACTGCTTTTGCTTAGGCAGTTAACCAAGCACATGGGCTCCTGTGTTGGGAAACCCTGGGGAGAAATGAATGAGGACTGGGGCGTATCTGGAGAAACGAAAGATTGAAGTGGCCTGCCAAGCCGAGTTGAAAGGGGACCTGAAGGAGCCTTCTGGAAGAGGGGTTGGGCAGGAGGACTTCTGATGGCTATTTGCTGATTCCAATTGCCTCATAGTGGAACTACAGACCCGGTTTGCTTTGGCATTTCAGAAGCTGGGGGATCAAACAGGATTGGATATTGTTCTTGTACTCAAGGAGTGGAAAACTACGGGCCCTTTATGACTTTGCAGACTACAACTCCCAGAATTCCTGAGCCAGCCAGGAGTTGAAGTCCACAAGTCATAAAGGGTCCATAGTTCCCCACCTCTGTTGCACCCAGAAAGTTTCCTTCGAGTTTCTGACTACTTGTTCTCACCAAAGTGCTGGCCTTGGTCTCCCAAATATCTAATTATAAATTAGCCTGCAAAACCCTACCCAATGAGATTGTTTCTACCTAGGATTCTTTGATAAAATAGGGGGGAAATAGTAATAGCATTAGTAAATAATTCAAGTAGTAAATAGTAAATAAATCAAGCAATAAGGAAATATTATTTGTATTTAATCACCCTGAACAGTTGCAGTTGCCAATCTCTTCCTCGCCTCATCCTCCCCCAATTAATTTGTGCATTATCTGGGTACCATTGCATGATAAGCCTGCTCGTTTTAGGAGTTACAGGTAGTCCTCAACTTACAACCACAGTTCGGAACCAGTATTCCGTTACTAACAAGAGGGTTGTTAACCGAATCGTACCAAATTTTAAAAACTTTTTTTGCCATAGTTTTTAAGCGAAACATTGCCGTTAAGTGAATCACATGGTCATTAAGCAAATCTGGCTTCCCCTCCATTGACTTGTCAGAAGCCAGCCTGGAAGGGCTCAAATTCCAATCATGTTATCCCAGCTCACTGCAACCATCATAAATATATGCCAGTTACCAAGCACCCAAATTTTGACCACATAACCATGGGGTTGCTGTTACAGTCATAAGTGCAAGGACCAGACATAACTTTTTTCAGTGTTTTTTCACAAATTCAAGACGCTTGGCTACTGGTTCATAGTTATGACGGTTGCAGTGTCCTGGAATCACCTTTTGCCACCTTCTGACAAGCAAAGTCAATGGGGAAGCCAGATTCACTTAAAAACCGTGTTACTAATTTAACAACTGCAATGATTCATTTAATTGTGGCAAGAAAAGTCTTAAAATGGGGCAAAGCTCACTTAACAACCGACTACTTTAGCAGAAAATTTGAGCTTAATTGTGGTCGTACATCAAGGACTACCTGTATATTGCTCAGAGCCGAGAGGGATACATAATACTTTTTATTTAATCAATCAATCATATCTTTATTGTTTTTATAAATACTTCAACTACTGGCAACTAATCTTTCTTCCTCATGCCTAAGCCAGACTAGAATTGACAGTTTCCTACTTTCCAGACTTGCTTTAACCATTAGGCCAAAGTGGCTCTCTATATAGCATCACTGTGGATTGGAGATTTACAATTTGGTGTAAAATAACAAAAAGATTTGTAAAATGGACTTACCCAGAGAGCCAAGTAACACTTGATTCCAACTTGCTTGAGTGATTTGGACCCTAAACTCTGGCAGAAATCTTGAAGACAAACTGACTATGATAGTTTAGGAGGAAATGGTGTCTTGAATTCCTTGGAAAAACAATGGAATTTAAATGAAGATTAATTAGTTAATTAATAGAACACTGACAAACACAGTGAGAAATTCCACTGAATGCACTGAGAATAAAATAATATATGTAGTCCTCGATTTATGACCACAAGTGAGCCCAAAATTTCTGTGGCTAAATGAGACATTTGGTAAGTGAGTTTTGCCTCATTTTACGACCTTTCTTGCCACAGTTGTTAAGTGAATCGCTGTGGTTGTTACATTATTAACATGGTTGTGGAATGAAACTGGGTTGAATTTGCTTGTTAAAAAGTCGCAAATGGTAATCACATGACCCTGGGACACTGCAACCTTCATAAATATGAGTCAGTTGCCAAGCATGTAAATAATGATCACGTGACTGAGGGGATGTTGCAATGGTCGTAAGTATGAAAAACGGTCATAAGTCACTCGTTTCAATGCCATTGTAATTTTGAACAGTCATTAAATGAACCGTTGTAATTCGAGGACTACCTGTATTTTGGGGAGGGGTGAGAGAGTTTCAATTGAATAGATAGATAGATAGATAGATAGATAGATAGATAGATAGATAGATAGATAGAGCGCACTTTTAGCCATTCAGAAACAAAAACATCTATTTCTAAAGTAATACTGAGTATTGGGGACGCCTATATTGTTTGGACAGTTGTTGGTGGCAGAGGTAGGTTCCTACTGGTTCTTACCGTTTCGGCCGAATAGGTACTAACTGGGCCTGCCACGCCCCAAACCAGTTGTCTCGGTGGCACCGTAGGCGCTGCCATCTTGTTTTTGTACTGCACATGTCCACATAGCGCGCATCTAGCACGTCCCTGAGCGAACCAGCAGTAGCTGAAGCCGGTCCCACCCCTGGTTGGTGGGCAATTTTTTCATCAAGCAAAGCAAAGGAAAGCCAAAGATATTTGGGGTTTAAAAAAAATAGCAATTCATTCTAACTCTGAAAGACTATGAAGAGTGTAAATAAATTGATGTAGCTCGCCAGTCACCAACTGCTGATCCATGGATCACTTGCTGGTGGTCTGCGAGAAATTTTTGGTGGTCCGCAGAAAAATTATTTGCATTTTTTATATTGCACTAAATCAGGCGTCCTCAAACTACGGCCCCTGGGCTGGATACGTGCAATGAAAGTTTGTGTTGCTGCAGAGAGTCTCCCTCCCCCTTCTGGGTCTTTTTTACGGGTCAGAGGGGGGTAGAAATTCCCATTTGGGCTCTGCTTCAGCCTCCTGGTGCAGGGCTTTGGACGAAGGCTGGAGGGAAGTGCCGCTGGTGGCGAACAGCCGGAGGGCATCATTCCAGTGGGACTGCATCATGGCTTAGAACGGGCTGACCATCTCAGCCCAGTGAGCCTCCAGGGCCAGTACCTGGCCTTGCATTCCCACAGGTCTTCCCTCTGCTTGGAACGCCTATGCTCGTAGTCCTCAGTGAGGTGCTTCCGCTGAACCTCCTCGGTCAGATCCAAATTAAACTGAGCCAGCTGCTTTGCCAACTCTTTCTCATGGTGGCTGCTTAGCTCCAACAATTTTTTCCTGTTGGGGCCCCTAGGATCCTGGGCAGGCAGGCAAGGAGGGGTGGGACGAGTAGAGGCTGGCGAGGTGCCCCTCAACATGAGTGACATCAAGTTGGCCATGCCCACCCAGTCACATGATCACTTAGCCACGCCCACCCAGCCGGTCATTAGGCAGATCATATTAGTGGTCTGTGGGATTTAAAATTGTGAATTTAGTGGTACCTGAGGTCCAAAAGTTTGCAGACTTTGTAGGCCACTGTCCTCTATGGTTGCTCTTAGGCTTGACCATGTCACAAAGGCCCACAGTGGCCCCCGTACGGTAAGGCATTTGATAGTGTCCCCACTGGACTTTAAATTTTACCTGTCCCTTTACGCCAGCACCTGCTGACACTTCAGTTTCTAGCAGGGATGTTGCAACCATCAGCTTTTCTATCACACTTTTGATGGACTTACCTTGTGGCTGTGTTTCGCAGCAATCTAATGAGCAAGGAGCCATTCTGGCTGGGAACCGAACGAACTGCAGTCCCAGCACATTTAAAGTGGGGATTCCAAGATACAAAAGGCGCATTCCCTTAAGCAGTGCTCAGTCCTATAGGCCTCTACTTAATAATCTATTCACATATAATGTTGCCCAAAGAGTGGGGGCTTTTGGGGGGCCGTACTGCCCAATGGGACGCAGTGGCTAAGACGCTGAGCTTGTCGATCAGAAAAGTCGGCTGTCTGAATCCCTAGTGCCGCCTAGCGGAGTGAGCTCCAGTTTCTTGTCCCAGCTTCTGCCAACCTAGCCATTTGAAAGCATGTAAAATGCAAGTAGAAAAATAGGAGCCACCTTTGGTGGGAAGGTAACAGCGTTCCGTGCGCTTTCGACATTTAGTCATGATGACCACATGACCACGGAGACGTCTTCGGACAGCACTGGCTCTTCGGCTTTGAAACAGAGATGAGCACCATCCCTAGAGTCGGGAACGACTAGCACATATGTGCGAGGGGAACCTTTACTGCCCAATTATAAAAAGCTTAATGATAATCCTCAACTTACGACCACAATTAGGTTCATAATTTCCTGTAGGAAATGACCAGGCTGAGTCCAAGGGAAGGGCCCAAATGTCATAAGTCACAAGTCCCTTCATACCCGTAAGAGATCTAAGTCCAGCCAACCTGAATAACTGCCTTATCTTTCCTGCATTTCTCTTAATGGTCAGTTGGCCAGATTCTTGTAGAGAGCTTAAGCTTGCCACAAATCTTTATATACTCATTTGAACTGCTCTAATCTCCCAGGCGCTTGACATTTCCATTGCTAACCAAAGTGGTTGTTAAGTGGGTCGCACCCAATTTTACCATCTTTTTGCCACAGTCATTAACTCTAGTTGTAAAGTGAATCACGCATCCTTTAAATGAATCTGGCTTCCCCCTTTGTCAGAAGCCAGCTGGGAAGGGTGCAAACGGTGATCATATCAACCTGGGGCATTGCAACCGTCGTAAATAAATACTGAATTTTGATCACATGACTGGAGATGCTGCAACGGTCGTAGGTGCGAGGACACCAGGACATAAGTCACTTTTTTTCAATGCCATAAACTTTGAACGGTCACTAAATAAATGGCTATATGTGTGAAGGGCCACCTGTATAGCTGCTTTTCTTTCAACATTTTAACCTAAGGATAAAAGAGCCAATGCAGATTTTGTAGTGATGAGGGGGACAGTGAGCTCTTTTTGGGGTCTCGGTTTTATGAATCGTACCTGAGTTTGTGCCACTTCAGGTCTGTTACCCTAAAAAGGCCTTCTAAAATATCTCACATTAGCCAGTCCATGTTTGACAGTCGGAATTTTAAATAATTCCATTGGAATTAAAAATGGGGATAGTTGATCAACCTGTTCTTCTGGGTAGGCAGGTTATGCTGATGAAGCACATATAGATAGAAATATATATATATATAGTGTGTGTGTGTGTGTGTGTGTGTGTTTGTATCATCCCACCCCACCCTCCAGCTACTTTTCATTATGCACAGTTTTACCTTGTGCTGCATGTGCCTCTGATTTTTGGAGGAAGGAAAGGATGGCAGAATGGTGTTTTCTTTTCTTTCTTTTTTTTCCTTTTTGCTTCCTGTTTGCAAATAAGTTATCTCCTTCCTCTTTTTGTTTATTTGAAGGGGAGGCGTTCACATTTTTCCTCAGATGTTCTGGTGGGTGTGTAGAAAAGTTTTCACAAGTTTTCCAAGTGACCCACATTTTCCGTGGGTGTTTTACATTGTAAAAATGTACAGTGTACTATTGGTGTATGTGAGGAACACCCTGTGGAGATCAGGTAGCTTTTGCATAGCAGTTTGTGGGAATTTGTTGCCTTCAAGTCCTAATTCTTTTCTTTTTCTGAAAACCTCTGGGTAGCCAGGGTGGCAAGAAGGAAGCGTTGCAAAATGGACCCTGCACTCTTATCGGAAAGAGCTGCTAAGGTGATGCTAAACATACAATTCAGTTTCCTGATAACCTTTTATTTGAGAAAGTTGCCAAGATATATTTGAAACTGTGTGGGCACCATTTGATGAAATCTCAGAGGCAAAATGCTATTTGTATTACTGGTTTAACAACTTGAGTCTTTTTCTCTCTCCCTCCCCCACCACTCCGCCTCACTTATTTCTCTTGTTTCTCTTAAGATTCTGGTCAAGAGAAGGAAAATCCATAGTTCTAAAAGTAGCTAAACTACAGTTCCCAACAACCTTAGCTTCCATGGCCAGAGGTGAGGTGTAACTCAGCAATATCCATCTTTTTTTCTTTCTTTCTTTTTTTTTTTGTCGTCATGTTTGGCTTGAAAGGGTTGCTAATGCACGTAGACCTTACTTAGCAACCACAATTGGGACCAGCAATTCTCTACCAGCCAGAATTACTACGTGGAAAGTCATGGGAGCAAGACAGATTTATGACGTTGCTTCCTCTTTGGTCATTAACCAAAATGATCTGGTCACTAAGTGGAAAATCATATAACTATGGGACATGGTGGCTCAGTGGCTAAGACGCTGAGCTTGTTGATCAGAAAGGTTGGCAGTTTGCTGGTTTGAATCCCTAGCACCACGTAACTGCCAATTACCTCCCAAAGACCCATTAGATCACACAGATTAGGCCTCCTCCGGGTTCCATCTACTAGCCAATGTCATCTGGCTACTACCCGGGGGAGGGCCTTCTCTGTGGCGGCTCCGGCCCTTTGGAACGAGCTCCCCGCAGCGATTCAGACCCTCACCTCTCTCCAGGCCTTCCAAAAAGCGGTTAAAACCTGGCTGTGTCGGCAGACCTGGGGTCAATGAGTTCCCTTCCCCTCTCGAATCGTGTAGCTGTTGGTTATTTTAAATTCCCTGTACTTTTTGTTGTAGTTCTTGTGTTTCCCTTCCCCTCCTTTGGGTTTGTGCGCCGCCCTGAGTCCCGTCGGAAATAGGGCAGCATATAAATAAAATGAACCTTGAACCTCCTGTTACTTGTCCCAGCTTCTGCCAACCTAGCAGTTCGAAAGCAGGTAAAAATGCAAGTAGAAAAATAGGGACCACCTTTGATGGGAAGGTAACAGCGTTCCGTGCGCCTTTGGCATTTAGTCATGCCGGCCACATGACCACAGAGACATCTTTGGACAGCGCTGGCTCTTCGGCTTTGAAACGGAGATGAAAGTGGAAAGTCATGGGAGCAGGACAGATATATTACCTTGCTTCCGCTCAGGTCTTTAACCAAAATGATCTGATCACTAAGTGGAAAAACATATAACCACAGCTTCTTAATTCTGCCTTCCGTAATTAACTTTGCTTGTCGCAAGTTGGGTGTGAAGTAGGCACATGATGATCATGGGACTCCACAATGGTCATAAATGTGAGGATTAGTCGCAAAGTTGTTTTTTAGCACCAACATATCTTCAAACTGTGATTGCACAAGGCAGTTGGTAAGCGAGGACTCCTTGCATTGTTTACTCCTTGAGTTGAGTTACAACTTAGCCCCAAATTTGTGTTCCTAAGTAAAACATTGGTTTAAGTGACTTTGCCCCATTTTACAACTTTTCTTGCCACGGTTGTTGAGTGAATCAATGCATTTTGTTAAGTTAGTAACATGGCCGTTAAGTGAATCTGGATTTCCCCATTGACTTTGCTTGTCAGAAGGGCGCAAAAGCTGGTCACATGACTCCAGGACACGGCGACTGTCATAGACACAAACCCCTTTGCTGAGCATCTGAATTTTGATCACATGACCATGGGGATGCTGCAATGGCCGTAAGTGTGAAAAATGGCCATAAGTCACTTTTTTTTCAGTGCCGTTGTTACTTTGACGGTCACCAAACGTCCCGTTGTAACTCGAGGCTTCCCTGTACTAAAATCTCTGAGGATGAAGATAAAAAGTTTTCTAGTGATTGGAAATAGGCAGCTCTGCAGAGGCTCCTCCCCAGAAGAAGAAGAAGAAGAAGAAGAAAAAAACAACCAGCATAAATTATGCAATATAGCTGGTTATCATGTTAGGTTGCTAAATTAGCATGAGATATTGGTTGCAACATCCAGCTTGGTGCAAGATTTTAATTCACTCCATATCCACATATCCTAACTGAGCGTCTCGCATGTGTGCCAGGATATGGGAGTTAGTTTTGCCACTTCGTAACGCCCGGAAGTCACTCTCCGTTCCAAAGTGGCGAGGCAGGGCTTCGTTGCGACTCTTTGTTCTGGCGATTTGAGTCAGGCAAATTAAAATAACAGCAAGGAGGAGGAGCGTCAGTTCAGCTGCTCCCTGAATCCGAGTGGACATCTTGCTGAGACCTGGCCCCAGACAATGCAGACCCACCCCTCAAGCTAAGCATTCATGGATGATGCTTCTAGTCTTCCAGCAGACGCAAGTCAGATGGTCCCTTTTTTTTTTTTTTTTTTTGGAGGAATAGGCCATGGATTCTGTAGCCTTCCCCTTTTTTTATTCGGCTTCTTGTAGCCAGGGGTAGATCTCTATATATAGATGTGGGGGTCCATTTAACTGTCTTGCTAAAAGAGCACAAGTTCAGTTTCACAAACTGGACTCCGTAGAATTATCACATTGTCCTCCGGCTGGTTGTTAAGGAATCGGCTGAGGATGCAGAGAGTGGGGATTCATATGCACCCTAATTTTCTCCTGGGTCAAAGGCGAGAGATCTGTGATGCCTCTTCACTTGTTTTTGTTTGAAAGGCTCCAGCATTAACCATAGCAAATAGCTTGGAAGGATATCATAACTATTCTTAAAAGTAACGACAGATGCAGGGAGCTGAAACAGTCTTGCTTTGTTGTTATATCTATTCTTTTTTGTTTGCGTAAAACTCAAATATGCATCGTGTTTCTGCCTCCTTCCCCCCTCCCCCACCCCTAAATTGGCGTTTTGTTTTGTTTTACTAAAAAAAATGAGCAAATCTGTGACAAAAAGGTTGATAAGATATCTCTGGAAAATACAGCACTATTTTTCCTTGACAATGCATCATCAAGCCCATTTCCATTCTTAGCGATTACATACGCAGATTTTATCCATGAGGATCTGTCCCTAACTTGGTCCTCCCATCACCACTAGGGGGTCCATCACCCTTGCTGAGGGTTGTCCTTTTTCCTTCACCTTTTCCAGTAGATTCTTGCCCAGAGAGCTAAGTTTTTGCATACCAGTAGTCCTCGATGTATGGCCGTAATCGAACCCAAACTTTGGGTTGCTAAAAAAAGGTTGTAAAATGAAGTGCCAGTCACTTTAAATGCATTGCTTCAATTTATGAGCCTTTTTGCAACTGTTAAGTGAATCACTGCAGTGATTAAGTGACTCCTGTGGTCATTACGTGAATATTAAAAGGTAAAGGTTCCCCTAGCACATGTGTGCTAGCCGTTCCCGACTCTAGGGGGAGACGCTCATCTCCGTTTCAAAGCCATCCGAAGACGTCTCCGTGGTCAGGTGGCTGGCATGATTCACTGCCGAAGGCGCACGGAACAAATGCTATTTTACCTTCCCACCAAAGACGGTTCCTCTTTTTCTACTTGCATTTTTACATGCTTTCGAACTGCTCAGTTGGCAGAAGCTGGAACAAGTAACGGGAGCTCACTCCGTTACGTGGTGCTATAGGGATTCAAACCACCAAATTGCCAACCTTTCTGATCAACAAGCTCAGCGTCTTAGCCACCGAGCCACCGTGTCCCCTAATATAGCTTCCTCAATGACTTTGCTTGTTGGAAGTTGGCTGGGAAGGTTACAAATGGTGATCACGCCCACCCAGAAACAGTGCAGTTGTCATACATACATGCCAGTGGTCAAGTGCCTGGATTTTGGTTACGTTCACCATAGGGCTGCTGCAACAGTCATGTGAAAAATGGTCATAAGCCACTTTTTCAGTGGGTTATAACTTCAGACAATCACTAAACAAATGGTTGTTAAGATGAGGGCTAGCTGTGGAGGTGGTCCTCAACGTGCAACCACAATTGAGCCCAAATGTTATTTTGAGTGAGGAATTTGTTAAGTGAGTTTTGCCCCATTTTACAACTTTTCTCGCCACCTTTGTTAAGTGAATCACTGTAGCTCTTAAATTAGTAACACCGTTGTTAAGTGAATCTGGCTTCCCCATTGACTTTTGCTCATCAGAAGGCTGCCAAAAGGCGGATCACATGACCCCGGGATGTACATACGAGCCAGTCATCAAGCATCTCGGTCTAAATCAGGTGACCATGGGGTGCTGCAACAGTCATAAGTGTGAGAAAAGGCCATAAGTCACTTTTTTCAGTGCTGTTGTAACTTCGAAAAGTCACTGTTCTACTACTTCAGAGTCCAACTTTGGCTTCCGTAGAGGGTTGCCATGGCTTGCAATATCCTGATCTTTGTAGGTACAGGGAGTCTTTGACTTACGATCACAATTGAACCCAACGTTTCCATGGCTAAGTGAGACAGTTGTTAAGTGAGTTTTGCCCCATTTTACAACGTTATACAGTAGTGGCCAAAATTGTGGAAACCTTTTGGGAAAGGTGTATTTTTGAGGTTTGGCAGCTAATAATACCACCTTTTTTGGAGTAGTACCATAAAATTATTTATCAATGGAAAGATAATTTAACCAGGAATGTAATGCAATAAAGTTTGTTCGCTTACTTGTATTCTTTGAAAAGTTATAGCCAAATATAGCCAGCAATAAAACCCAGTTAATAGAAGCAATCATTCAATCCTGGTTTCACATTTTAACAGCTGCAGAACTAAAAGACTTGGTTCACTCCATGGGAAGACACTGTAAGGCCGTAATTCATGCTAAAGGTTACCCAACTAAGTATTGAATAACATGGTGATAATTTTTGTATATCTCATTTTTTCAATGGTGATCATTTTTGTACATCTCATTTTTTCTACGTTTCTCTTTTCTTCTTTATAACTGCTATTCTAATAGCAAATCCTTCACAAAAGTTATTGCATTACATTCCTGATTAAATTATCTTTTCATTGATATATAATTTTATGGTACTACTCCCCCTAAAAAGTGGTGTTATTAGCCATCAAAGCTCAAAATTTCTGTACACTTCTCCCAAAAGGTTTCCACAATTTTGGCCACTACTGTAGCTGTTAAGTGAATCACTGCAGTTGTTAACCACGTAGTTGCAAAGTGAATCTGACTTCCCCATTGCCAAAGGTGATGGATCACATGACCCCAGGACACTGCAATCGTCATAAATACGAGCCGGTTGCCAAGCATCTGAATGTTTATCATGAGACCATGGGGATGCTGCAATAAACGGCCGTAAGTGTGAAAAATGGTCATAAGCCACTGTTTTTGGTGTCATTGTAACTTATGGTCACTAAACAAAAGATTGTACAAATAATGTTTCAAGGCCCGTGGCCTCTTATGATTGCCTTTCACATGGAGAAGAGGGTCTTAGGGCAGAAATGGGGAACTATGTATTCCCAGAATTCCTGAGCCAGCATGGTCGAAGTCCACAAGTCATAAAAGGGCCATAGTTCCCCACCTCTGGATTAGGGAAACAATTTACAATTTTTCCTCAAAGCACTGAAGACCACATGTGTGGAGTATTATCCTAACAGTCTAAACCAGGGGTCTCCAACCTTGGCAACTTTGAGACTTGTGGACTTCAACTCCCAGAGTTCCTCAGCCAGCTGGCTGAGGAACTCTGGGAGTTGAAGTCCACCAGTCTCAAAGTTGCCAAGGTTGGAGACCCCTGGTCTAAAGTTGGCCCACAGGGTTAGCCATATTTTCTCTCGGCATCGCCGTCACAGACACATTTGTTGGCCATTATAAATGGCCACCCAACTCACAGACAAGTGACACTTAGGCAGCTTTACAACATTAAAAACTCACAAGCCAAAAAAAAAAACCCACAAAACCTCACCTTCACCAGGCCCACTGACAACTACATCTTCTGGGCCTTTTAGAAAAAAATAACAGGGGGGGGTGTGTGGATAGTGGCAACAGAGACAAAAGCTTTCCCTGATCCTTTCTTGGAAGGATATTTGTTGAGATTTATTTTGAGAGAGTAGAGTAGAATAGAATATAGCATAACAGAGTTGGAAAGGATCTTGGAGGTCTTCTAGTCCAACCCCCTGCTTAGGAAGGAAACCCTATACCACTTCATACAAATGGTTATCCAATGTCTTCTTAAGTTGGAGCATTCACAACTTCTGGAGGCAAGTTGTTCCAGACTGCATGATTTGAACCAAGAGGCAGAAGCAACTATTCTATTCTATTCTATTCTATTCTATTCTATTCTTTTGCTGCAAAATGCAATCCTCACTCTGGATAGCCCTATTAGTAAATAAATACGGTGTGTGTGTGTGTGTGTCTGTCTGTCTGTCTGTCTGTGGTTTCTCCCCCTTCCTTCCATTTTCTTACCATACCTGTCTTAATCATCCCCCCCCCCCCCGCCTCACCATTCCACAAAATGAAAGCGATGTGTCACAAAACCAGTTCCAACCGGTTTGTTACCATAGCTTTTCCACACATGGGAAGGAATGGTTAAAAGGGTCACATGACTGGCAAAGCATGCCCCAATGGGTCACGTGGTATGTTGGATGCTAATTAGAGGAAATAAGCTTTTTGTGATGATACTGGATCAAGAGGTGGCTCAAGTCACACACACCCCACACCCCCGCCACTGGCGTTCCTGAGGAAAAAAACTTCTTGCCAATATACAGGAAACTTGCTACTTTTTTAATTTACGTGAAAAGACTTTACATATATAATGAATACATTTAAAGCAAAAGATACCGTAAATGTGAAAGTGAAATAAGAAAGAAGAAGAAGAAAACAAAAAGAAACAATAGAATAGAAAACAGAGTCCCTCTCTGAGAGAGATGGGAGTTAGAGAAAAGCTGAAAAAAATAAAATAAATAAAAACCTGAAAGGAAATATAAAATGGTTTCCGATTTTCCTTTGGGCAGTTACATACCATTCTATGCAAACCTCTCTCTCTCTCTTAATTACATCATTTCCTTCTTTCTATAAATTGTTTCTAATCCTCAAAAACCATAAGTAAAAAGAATCATTTTCTTTTTTTATGCAAAAAGTCTATAAAGGGTTTCCAGTCCGTGATCAGGAAACTTAACTTCTGTCACATCTGGACTAGGAAGGGGACCAAACAATTTCTCTGTTGAAAGCAGAGACCAGGTTTTAGCCCTAAAAATCCCCCATACAAACGTGATTATTTCAGGATCTGTTCAATATCTCTTAAATATCAATCGGGCAAGGCCAGTTCTCTGGTTGACAAATGAAAAGTCTGCTTGTCTAAGGAAATTACATCTGCTAGTTTTATGAGAGGATTGATGTCAGGCACAAGTACAGGTAGTCCTCAACTTACAACCACAATTGAGTCCAAAATTTATGCTTGCTCGGAGAAACATTTGTTAAGTGGGTTTTGCTTCATTTTACGACCTTTCTTGCCACAGTTGTTAAGTGAATCACTGCAGTTGTTAAAGGTGGCAACATGTTTGTTAAGTGAATCCGGCTTCCCCATTGACTTTGCCTGACAGAAGGTCACAAAAGGTGATCATATGACTCTGGGATGCTACAGCCGTCGTAAATCCGAAACCAGTTGCCAAGCATCCAAATTATGATCGCACGTCCATGGTGCAACTGTCATAAGTGAAAAATGGTCAGAATTTTACTTTTTTCAGTGCCGTTGTAACTTTGGTTGGTCACTAAAGAAGCTGTTGTAAGTCAAGAACTACTTGTAATCAGGAACAGGATTTGTTGAGTTCAAAGTTTATTACATGCTCCCTATAGACAATCTACTAGGGGTCAAGCCAAATTAGTGCTAGATAAGGGTGAACTGGAATTCAGGGGATGGGGGTGGCTGAATTTAGGTCTCCTGTGGGAGTGCAATGACTCCATACTGATAACATGCATGACCCCACTCTCACCTCATCTACAATTGATGCCACACATACTGACAAAAAAAATGTCCTTTTTTTTCCCAAAAGAATTTGTTTTCATTGCACCAGTTTCTTCTAACAAACCTTAGACCAGTGTTTCTCAACCTTGGCAACTTGAAGATGTCTGGACTTCAACTCCCAGAATTCCCCAGCCAGCGAATGCATTCGCTGGCTGGGGAATTCTGGGAGTTGAAGTCCAGGCATTTTCAAGTTGCCAAGGTTGAGAAACACTGCCTTAGACCCATGATGGGGAACCTATGGCACAGATGGCACGCGGAGCTCATCGTCCATCTCAGCTCCACTGCGCATGTGCGCACACCTCCCGTCAGCCTGCTGATTTTGGGCTCTTTGCTGCACATGTGGGAGACGCGCACACAGGGGGAGGGGGTTGCGTGCGCAGGGAGTATGGCACAACTCCCTTGCGCCCCATTTTTGGTCCCAGGAAGCTTCAGGAAGGCCTGTTAGGCCCAAAATGGGGCACAGGGAGGTGTCGCACGCATGCAGAGGGGAGCTCAGGGGTCGCATTCATGCATGGTGGTCGAGGGGGGTCGCAGGCATGCACGGTGGTTGAGGAAGTGTGGGGAATTGTGCATGTATGGACGGGGGGGCGAGTTGCATTGCATTATGGGTGTGGGCACACGCACAATTTTGGCATGCAAGGAGAAAAAGGTTAGCCGTCACTGCCTTTCCAGACTTCTCACTCATAGCAACCTAGTCCCCTTCATCCCCTTTCTCCCCTCCCCTTACAATAAAATTGAGTGTGTGTTCAGAGCAAGCTTCAATATTCTCGATGTCTATGGAGATTCTCGTTCATCCAGGTCAGGTGCTTTTCAAAAGGCAACTGGGCTTCCTTTGTTTTTTTCCTTCAAAGTGTTTCACTTCTCATCCAAGAAGCTTCTTCAGTTCTTAAGAAGACTGAAAGAAGCTTGCATGAGAAGTGAAACATCTTCAAGAAAAACAAACAAACAAACGAAGCCCAGTTGTTTTTTTGAAAAGCACCTTTGGGAATTTAGCTATTCTCAAGACCTTTTTTTTTTGCAGGTGATAATTTGAAAATGGATTTGGGCAAACCTTTGGAGAAAGTGGAGGGCGAGGGGAGGGAACCTGGCATGCTACAGTCTATGGGGTCACGGAAGAGTTGGACATGGCTTAGCAACTGAACAACAACAACAAAAGGTGATAATTGAGGCTGGCAAGGGATTGGCAACGATTTTAGATTCCATATCGAGTATGCATTAAATCATACATGTCCATTCCATCGAAGTAAAATTATTTAGAATCTCAAAAAAGTATTAGAGGAATTATATTTTTTGCAGGAAAGTAGGGGGAAAGAGACATGACCAGTTACATAACAAGACAAATCAAACCTTTATTACGATCGAAGACCAACATAGTCAGTTTTACATTATAACATGGGGAGGAAGGAAAATACAGTATTATCAGAGAATTTGAGGCTTTGCTTTCTCCAGAAACGCAGTCTCTCAAAGTCTTAATTTTGCATAATTCTATACTTAAGAGGTTCCTTGGATTTTCCATAATTTGAAAGAAATGAAATGTTTAAATTTAAACGTCGCCTTGGGCTGAAGCCCATTCATTGTTTGAAAACATGCTAATAGTATGTAGCGTGTAATGCATGCAAGATAGAAATGTCCTCTGGTAATATTAATTTGAACCCTGTGCACTGTGCCTTTTCCAAATGCAATTGTCCGTGAGTCTGAATTGAATTGAATTGAATTTTATTATTTGTATGCCGCCCTTCTCTGGGAGGACTCAGGGCGGCGAACAATTCAAAAGGGGGAAAAGGGGAACATAAGACGAAATACAAATAATTAAAATAAGTAAAAAGTCACGCAACCATACAAGTCGAGAGGGGAGGGAACTCATCAACCCCAGGCCTGCCGGCAAAGTCAGGTTTTGACGGCTTTTCGAAGGCCTGGAGAGAGGTGAGGGTCCGAATCCCTGCGGGAATTCGTTCCAGAGGGCCGGAGCTGCGACAGAGAAGGCCCTCCCCCGGGTAGTAGCCAGATGGCATTGGCTAGTAGATGGAACCCGGAGGAGGCCAACCCTGTGTGATCTAATGGGTCTGTGGGAGGTAATTGGCAGCAGGCGGTCTCTCAAGTACCCAGATCCAATACCATGAAGAGTCTGATGTAAGAGGTAGGAGAAATACACCCCCTCCCATTTTGCTTGTCGATTTCAACTTTTTAGGCGCGTAGTGAAATATTGCGTTATGAGGGTGCCCTCTAGGGGAATCTGTATGTATTGCCATTTTCACCTGAGATGGCTTTAGATCAGCTGTTAACAATCCTCTTCTTGGGATGGAAGTATATTTCCTTATTAAGCACATGGTGATGTTCCCCCGCCCCCCCAAGTTGAATCCATCTGGGGATAAGTACTTCTATATTGATTTGTTCAAGCTGAGAAAGAAGCCTTTAATCAGGTAACTTTCTGCAGCTGCCTCCAGGAACTTTTTAGATTATAGTTTGAAGGTATGTAGGTTATCTTAATGGTAATTGGCTTGCTTGCAGCTCTGAGAAAATATGTATGTTTCTTACTCTTGCAAGAAAATCAGTGAAGGTGGACTAGTTTCTTCTTTCTATGAAGAAGAAAAAAGATTCTTTCTTTGCTAGTTTTCAAAATGTGAAATATTGACAAAACTTGAAAAAAAACACCTTAACAATACAATTCTTAACAGTTCTTAAGCTTCAAGAACAGACAATGAAAAACAAAAATGATAATGATAAAAAAACAAAGAAAAGAAAAATCTACCTTCTATATTAAACCTTAATTACTGATTTATTAATAAATGTTATTATAAAATCAATAGAACATATCATTGTAAAATTTCACAAAATCTGTGCCAAAGCAGTACATATTGCTCCATTATTTGACTGGACTGGCAGAACAAACAACTTTTTCCAGGATGGATAAATCTCACATTTCCAAAAGACATTCCATTCTTCAACATCTGGAATATGTCCTTTCCAATTTCTTGGTATAATTCTTCCAGTCACCCCGCCATGCTCGATCAGCCATAATTCCTGATAAGCAGGTTCCAAAGCTTTGTACATAATTTGATATCACATCAACATCTTTAACACTTAAGAGATTTCTCATAAATCTACTTAGATGCCTTGAAAGACATCTCAAAAAGATACCAGATGATCACATGACCGTACCATCTGCCACTTCAAATTCTCGGAGTTCAAAAGGCAGTTTATTTGTCTGCTTCATAAATTGCAAATGCACTTTATATCATTCATTTATTCTGGCTTTCTCTTAGCCTTGGAGAGTCCAGGAATCATCATAAGAGGCCTGTTCTGACCCAGGCTTCCCAAGAGCATGAAGCAAACTCCTTGTCCCAATAAAAAACCCCTTTTATCAATTTTGTATGAATTCTGCTCAATCACATCCAGCAAAGTCTTTCAAGGGAGGATTTACAGTCACAGACCTTATCTGGCTTGGAGAGTTGACAGGCCGATATCTGCAAAACTTGGCAAGGAGTCTCGGAGAGTCACGAACCAATTAAGCGAACTAATTGTCTCCTGCAAACTCCACTCCCCTTTCGCTCCTCTTTTATTTCTTCTGGGAGGGGCCATTCACAGTCCACCTGTGGTCTTACTCCCAAGTCGACCCCTGTTCTTTAGCTGTTCCCTTCATCTGGCAACTCTGCTCTGCGCATGCGCACACTGGGAACAGGCTCCAGCTGTTCGTCTGCCTCTGAAGGCAGCTGATAATTGTCAGACAGCCCTGGCCCGCTCTCTGCCTCCGACACAGAGCCCTCATCAGAGCCTTCCCCAGACTCCAGGACTGGCCCATGTTCCTCCCCAACCTCCTCACTGTCCAACTCTGCTGCCAGCTCTGCTGGCTGTTGGCAGGCCACTACAAGGCCCTGGTTCTCTTATGGAGTCTCTAGCCATTTGTTTGCTTTCTGAATATTCCTCTCACCCTCTTGCAGCCATACTAAGTAGGGATCTGGAAGGCAGAAGCCTCATTTTGGTTCCCCACCCAAATAGGCCTGAAAATACACATTGCGGAATGGGGAGAGGATGGGTGGGTGGGGGAGAAGAGTCTTAGGATTTATTCATCCTTTTCCTTAAAAAATATCCCTGTTCATGCACTTTCTCCTTTTCCAGTGAGGCAAAGCGAGAGAGGAGAGTCCCTTCGCCTGACGTAATAGTACTATCGGACAACGAGCCGTCAAGCCCAAGAATGAATGGATTAACCAAAATAGCATTAAAAGAGACCAGCACAGAAGTGCTAATGGTGAGTCTGAGCCAGCAGTCATAAAACGGAGAACACACTGACTGTTCTCCCACCCTTTTTTTTTTTTTTGGAAATGTTCATATTTTCTGGCCTGCTAAATTACAGGTTCATCTTGGGGGTCTCTTCCCATCTTCCCCGTGTCGTTTGTTCAGTAGTGCGTGCATCGACTTCTCCCTCTCCATTTTCAAAAACTTAATTGCGTCCTCTGCTTTGTTGCTAGGAGGGTTTTCTCCACTGTGATTCCTCTGCTGGCTTCCTATCTCCCTGGCTTTGCTCTCTTCCCTCCTCATCCAACCTCCTGCTTCATTCTATTCCTTCAGTTGAAGGGCATGAATTTCTCATCCCTTTCAGGTGCACCAGCTGTTCAGAATCCCCCCACTACTCCCCATACCATGACTCTGCTTTGGGCTGTTCTTTATGCCTGGGCCACTTTACATAAACCATCCGCCTGTCCCTTTTTGACCCTCCTGCCTGGAATGTCTCCTGCAGCACTAAAGTCATCCTTCCCCTGCCTTCTATACCCTCCTGGGATGATGACAATCCTGTCACTGCTGGCTGGGACTTTGACAGTTGTCCTTTTACATATCTGTAGGACCCTGGGTTAGAGGAGGCTGGCCAAAGTCACATTGGTTTCTCCCTCTCCCTCTCCCAATTCCTCTCCCTCCCTCTCTCTCTTCCTCCCCCTTTCCCCCTCCCTCCCTCTGTCTCTCCTCTCCCCATCCCTCTCCCTCCCTCTTTCTTTCTCTTCTCTCATGCTCTTTCTCCCTCTCTCTCCCTCTCCCCATCCCTCTCTTCTTCTCTCCTCTCCGCTCTGTCCCTCACCCCCTCTCTCTTTCTTTTCCTCCCTCCCTCCCTCTTCTCTCTCCCTCCTTCTTTCTCCTCTCCTTCTCCCATCCTCTCCTCTCTCTCTCCTCTCTCTCTCCTCCCCATCCCTCTTTCTCTCTCCTCTCCCGCTCTGTCCCTCACCCCCTCTCTCTTTCTCTTCCTTCCTCCCTCTCTCTTCCTCTCTCCCTCCTTTCTCCTCTCCTTCTCACCACTCCCTCCCTCTCTCTCTCCTCTCCCCATCCCTCTCTTTCTCTCTCTCCTCTCCCGCTCTTTCCTTCACTCCCTCTCCCTCCCTCTTTCTCTCTCCTCTCCTGCTCTCCTTCTCCCCATCCCTCACTCCCCCCTCTCTCCTCTCCCCATTCCTCTCCCTCCCTCCTCCTTTCTATTCTCTCTCTCCCCATCCCTCTTTTTCTCTCTTTCCTCTCTCGCTCTGTCCCTCATCCCCTTTCTCTTTCCCTCCCTTTCTCTCCTCTCCTGCTCTCCTCCCCATCCCTCCCTCCCTCTCTCTCTCCTTTCCCCCATCCCTCTCCCTTCCTCTTTCTTTCTCTTCTCTCTCTCCCCATCCCTCTCTTTCTCTCTCTCCTCTCCCACTCTGTCCCTCACCCCCCTCTCTTTCTCTTCTCCCTCTCCCGTTCTTTCTTCCTATCCCTCTCCCTCCCTCTTTCTCTCTCCTCTCCTGCTCTCCTCCCCATCCCTCCTACCCTCTCTCTCTTCTTTCCCCATTCCTCTTCCTCTCTCTTTCTTTCTCTTCTCTCCCATTCTTTCTCCCTCTCCCATTCCCCTCTTTCTCTCTCTCTCCTCTCCCGCTCTGTCCCTCCTCCCCCATCTTGAAATTACTCTTTTAAAGTCAGCCCTTCTGTCATCCCCTCTAATGTGACTCCCCCCCCTCACTCAAAGAAATTAAAACTTTTTCTTCCAATCACATGTGTCCTTGTAGAAAAGCAGCCCAGAGGAACGGGAACGAATGATTAAACAGCTAAAGGAAGAACTTCGGCTAGAAGAAGCCAAACTTGTCTTACTGAAAAATTACGACAAAGTCAGATACAAAAGGAAACAACAGCCCAAAAGGTGAGCAGATTCTGCCTTACTTTTTTTCTTCTTCTCTACTTGGAGTTTAAATACGGTCTTTCTCACCTGTCTACCGCCTAGGCATGGATTACCTCAGGGACCATTTCCGGCCTTCAAACTTCCTCTCCCCGCACTCCCCATTAATTACAACTTTTAAGGTTTATTTATAGAACTCCTGGTCACTGGATTTTGAGCTATAAATGATGCTGTAGGAGAGAAAGGAGAAGCAAAGATGTAAAGAGAAAATACATGCTAATTATTATAATAGAGGCTACTAGCATTTTTTTTTGTCTATCCATCTCTAACTGCTGGATATGGGGATCTGCAAGAAGCCATTCAGTAATAGAGTGACATTCCGAGAAGTCAGTGTACACTGACTGGGGAATTCTGGGAGTTGAAGTCCACAGGTCTTAAAGTTAGTTGAACACCCATGACGTAAATGAAAGCAGCATTCTTCCAGGAAGCAAAATTGCTATCATTCCTCCACTTCTCCCCTCTGCTCTTTGAAAACTGGGCTAAAGTTGTGCAACCAAAACAAATACAGGCATTTTGGCACCACATTTTGGCATCTCCACCTCTATAAGTGTCTGGTTTGGTTCTGCAACCAAACAAGACAGACACAGACTTCAACAGATAATCAGAACTGCAGAAAAGCAATTGCTACCAACCTGCCTTCCATCTAGGACCTGTACACTGCACCAGTAAAAATATCTATAGACCAGAGGTGGGTTGCTGCTGGTTTGGCCTGAATCAGCCGAACCGGTAGTAGTGGCAGCTGCAGGCTCCGCCCATCCTCCCGGATGCTTATGCCCAGAAGCATTGCACGAGCACGCGCAGGAGTGCGCACAAACCGGTAGTAAAAAAATTGGCAACCCACCACTGCTACAGACTCCTTACATCCTGGACATAAATTGTTTCAACTTCTACCCTCAAAATTGAGGATATAGGCACTGCACACCAGAACAACTAGACAGCTTTTTCCCAAATCCCATTACTCTGCTAAACAACTAATTCCCTCACGAATGTCAAATTATCTACTAAGACTGTATTACTGTTGTTCTTCTCTTCCTTCCTAGCATCTATCTCTCCCCACTTATGACTATAAGTGCTTATATCTTTACAATGTATATTGTTTTATTTATCAGAGTATAATTTGATTGCTTATTAGTAACCTACGACTATCACTAAGTGTTGTATCTCATGATTCTTGACGAAAGTATTCTATTTTATTTTTGTACACTGAGAGCATATGCACCAAAGACAAATTCCTTGTGTGTCCAATCACACTTGGCCTATAAAGAATTCTATTCTATTCTAAAGTTGTGCAACCAAAAAATACAGGCATTTTAGCAGTGAAAACTCACTGCCCATAAATGGAGAACCAAAAGAGAGCATTCAGAATAGTTTGCTTCTGTTCTAATCTCTCTCTCTCTCTCTCTCTCTCTCTCTCTCTCTCTCTCTCTCTCTCTCTCTCTCTCTCTCTCTCTCTCTCTCTCTCTCTCTCTCTCTCTCTCTCTCTCCTCCCCCCCCCCCCCGTGTGTTTGTCTGTTTCATAGCCTGCTGGTTCTTCAGGAAATGCCGTAGCAACACCTCCCCCATTAGTGCGGGGAACACAGAACCTTGCATCCAGCAAGTCAGCCCTTCTACAGGTGAGGACGTAAGAAAGGTCTTTGTTAATTAATTCAGCCTTAATAGGCTGCTTTCAGTGCAGGTAATCCTTAATTTACAACCGTGATGGACCTCCCGATTATGGTCATAAGTTCTGACAGTTGTAAAGCGAGTCACCCGTGTGGCCGATCTGATTTTATGCCTTTTTTTTTGCATCAGTCATATGGTTTGCTGTGGGGCATTTTTGCTGAAAACTGGAAATAAACACTGGTTTTCAGCAAAAATGTCATAAATCACGGTCATGTAGCCTCAGGATGCTACCAACAGCCATAAATGCAGGCTGGTTGCCAAGTATGCAAAATGGACTCATGTGACTGTGGGAACCAGGTGATAGGTACCTTTTGAAGGCTCCTTTGGAGCTTTTATGAACCGCTAAGCAACTGGTTGCAAGTCGAGGATCAGCTGCAATGTTTGTGCTCCTACAGTACTTCTGAGGGAATAAAGAAACTGGAAATGAAGCAATACACGTATTTATCTTAATACTGGCATACATTAAAATGAAAGTTAATTGCATACAGCTCTCAAAGGGTCACCACCTCCAAAATACACTACATAAAAACAGACAGACAGGAAAGAAAGGAAGAAAGAGAGAGAGAGAAAGGAAAGAAAGAAAGAAAGAAAGAAAGAAAGAAAGAAAGAAAGAAAGAAAGAAAGAAAGAAAGAAAGAAAGAAAGAAAGAAAAAGAATTATGCATATATTCACCTATAGCATATAAGACAGAGAAACAACACAATCTAGTTTGGATATGATTAGAGCCAAGGTGGCGCAGTGGTTAAATGCAGCACTGCAGGCTACTGCTAGATCAGCAGGTCAGCGGTTCAAATCTCACCGGCTCAGGGTTGACTCAGCCTTCCATCCTTCTGAGGTGAGTAAAATGAGGACCCAGATTGTTGGGGGCAATATGCTGACTCTCTGTAAACCGCTTAGAGAAGCCTGAAAGGCCTATGAAGCGGTATATAAGTCTACTGCTATTGCTATATATACCTGTAGTAGAACCTCTGGTCACAAACGCTTCTGACCACGACCAAATCAGGGTTTTTGTAAATGCCAAATTTCCTGTTGTTTATTTACAAATAACAGTGACCCATGTGTGGCCGCTGCATTGATTTTGCATTAATTTTGGTTAGGTTCAGGTCACAATCAAATCGAGTTGTGACCAAAGTTGTGGAATGAATTATGGTAGTGACCAGAGGGTCTACTGTACATGGCAAGAAAAATGAATCCTGCGAGTTTACCGGACTTTTGCCTCCAATATTCAATTCAATATTGAAGGATGTTGCCTTGAAATCAGGGTTGGACTGCTGGGATACGTCGCTGCAGTTTTATTGGGAAGGCTTCAGGAGTGGTCTGCCATTGCCTCTTTTCCTTCGACTGACAGTGACTGGTCCAAAATCACCCAGCTGGCTTTGTGCCTGAGGCAAAATTAAAACTCACGATTTCCCGGGTTTTTTTGCCTGGTATCTTAACCACTACACCTGTGATGGCAAACCTATGGCACACATGGCTTAGCTCCGCTGCTCATGTACCTCCCGCCAGCCAGCTGATTTTTGGGTCTTTGCCATGCGGGGGGGGGGGGGGGCATGTGGAAAAACTCTCAGATCAGATCAGCCCAGCATCTAACGAACAGAGAGCTAACAGTCATTCTGGCTCCCTCTTATGGCCAATTGAGGAAAACAGCAACCAATCACATTTTACAGTATGATTTAAAGAAACAGGTATAGCATTGTTACATGATTTATATATTGCCGACCCAACCGTTAGATTATATTCCTAACATGGAGCACAGAGGGCGTTGTGCATGCATGCAAAGGGGAGCCGGTGTGTGTGTGTCACACATGCATTGCATTATGGGTGTGAGCACACGCTTTTGGCACGTGATAACAAAAAGGTTAGCCATCACTGCACTACACCAAATTGGGCTCTCAAAGCTGTATTAAAAAGTTGGTTTATGATCTCAAGTAGGGAGAGAATGCTCTTGATGGATCTTTGACAATCTGCAGTTACAAAGCAAAACCATTTTTTCCCTCTCTACTCCCTGTCCTCATCAACCCACCCTCTCTCTCCTTCCCAAAACAGAACGCATCTTCACGTATTCCTGGAACTGTTATTCCTCCTCCTTTGATCCGGGGTGGGCAGCAGACATCTTCAAAGCTGGGCTCTCAGCAGAATGCACAAATAGTCATGCCACCTCTAGTCCGAGGAGCACAGGTGAGTTATTGTTGCGGCTTTTATTCTTTTCTCTTTTTTTCCCTTCCCCCACACATCACCTTCCCTCCCCTAAGATCCTGCTTATCTCTGCCTAGCTGGCAAAGATCCCTTTCAGACTGAAACCCCAGAGAGTTGCTGCTGGCTGAGTTATACTGGGCAAGGGAGGCTGAGTTGGTCAAATAACTTGTTGTGTTTACTGTTGGAATCCTAAATCCTTGGCAAATTGGACTTCCAACTCCCAGAATTCTCCAGCCAGTAATTTTGGGAGTTGAAGTCCAGGCATCTTAAGCTTACCAAGGTTGAGAAACAGGAATCTTGCATAGAAGACAGAGTTTGGGTGTCTTTTCAGTGGAATGGCATACCTCCAGAAGCAGTGGGTGCTCCAACACTAGAGACTTTTAAGAAGAGACTGGACAGTCATTGGTCTGAAATGGGGTAGGGTCTCCTGCTTGAGCAGGGGGTGGACTAGAAGACCTCCAAGGTCCCTTCTAATTCTGTTATTCTTGATAGTTTCCCCGCACAAATAGGCTTTGTTTAGTTAATTGCCTTGTTGGGTGACCGTTCACAGTTGCGATGGTGATGAAAGAGTAACTCTGTGGCCAATTCTTGCATATATCACCTTCATAGATCTGTAAAGTAAAGCAAAGCTGCAGGAAGATCATAAAGCACAGTCTGCCAGGGTTCCAAATAGTATCCAAAAGAGTCTGAGGCAAAATATTCCTTAATGTTCCAATTTATGAAGAGAGTCATGTTGGCACATCTGGGAAAACCCGAATCTGAAAGCTTCCTGGTTTTCCCACCCAGCTGAAAATTCAAGATCTTGCCCCACACCCACAATTTCACCATATGGTCCAATCTTCCATTGCCATGCTGGCAGCTTCCACTCATCCAGTTCCGGCCGGGTGCAGAGACAAAGGATGACCTTGGCTTTCTAGAAAGAATTTTGTTATAGCTAGATATCATCCAACACCATATAATCCCACCTCTCATTTTCCCACAATAGAAAATGCATAGTAGAATAATAAAAAGTGTGGCAGGCCGGAGGTCCAGAAGAAAAGATGGCTGCAGGCCTGACACAGTCACGGTTTCACTTAACAACTGGTCTGTGTAACAACTGAATTGCCAGTCATAATTGTCACTAAACAAGGATTCCTTGTGTAAAGAAAATGCATGGCTGGCCCATGCCCACTTCCTCAGAAAATACCATGTAAGGAAATTCAAATAAAAATGCTTCATGTGAGTTGATTCATTTATATATGCCGTGCTTTTCTTCTGGGAGACAAATCTATGGTGGTTTGGCTGCATTTTACTCTCCACAATAATGAGCCTATGATGGAGCTTCAATTGATTTTCTGGCCAAGGGGACCCTAGAACGTGGATCTGTTGTTTATTATTTATTAATTTGAGTTATGCCCTCTCCTTTCTCTTCTAGCCAAACTTAAGGCAGCTGACATGCATGTCATATATGATGCCGTTCCTTTTGGGCTATTCCGTCTAGCACAGAGAAATAAGGCAGAAGAAATTAAATTACTTTCAAATTAGCAAAATGAAGGAATTAAAGTTGTAACAGAAGCAAAAGAAAAATACAATATTTTTCGGAGTATAAGATGCACCAAGGTTTTGAAGAGGCAAATTTAAAAAAAAAAGTTTTTGCACTCTGCAAACGTCCCAAAAACGGCTTGTTTTTCGCGAAAACAGGCCCGTTTTTTATCCAGAAAATGGCATTAGGAAGCTTATAAAATGCTCCTGGGAGCTGGGGGGCAGGCAAAATTGAGCAAAAAACAGCCCATTTTTTCCTCATTTCTGCTCTCCCCAGCCCCCAGGAATTCTCTGAAAGCCTCCTACCAGCTATGCACAGCCATTTTGGTGAAGGGGGCGGGGTTTCAGGAGGCAAAAAAATGCTGTATTCAGTGTATAAGATGCACCTAGATTTTCAGCCTCTTTTTTGAGGGGAAAAGGTGCATCTTATACCCCGAAAAATATGGTACTTAAAAATATTTTGCACATTCACTGTACCTCTCCATGCTGTTCTGTTCTGGCAAACCATTCCTGCTTCTGCTGTGTCATTCATGCACCCTCCCATCACTTCTTCCTTTGCCTTTATACTCTTAAACTTATACTCTTAAACTTCTCACTTCTCTTTTTCAGAGCTCATCGACTCCATCAAAGTGCAAAACACTCTCTCTCTTCTCTCTCTCTCTCTCTCTCTCTCTCTCTCTCTCTCTCTCTCTCTCTCTCTCCCTCCCTCCTCCCTCCTTTCCCTCCCTCTCTCTCTCTCTCTCTCAACACATTTCCTTCTTCCCTATATTTGTTCTATACTTTGAACATCATATATTATCATGACTAAGGCCACCAGTCACTTGTTTTTGTACTCCCTCCATGTTTCTTCAAAATCCTTTCGTTCTTAGCTCTTTCTCTCCTATTTAAGACTTCTTAAGTACCCTGTTTCCATTGCTTTTCATTTAGATACATTTAATAAATCACGACAGTTGTCTCTTGACATACTCTATCTTTACTCTGCATAATAAAGAAGGAAAAATTGGTTGTATGTGTAGCCATTTTTGCATCTTTAAACCAAGAGAATACCATATACTACTCACCAGCTTTCTTAAAATTCTTCTTTTCTAGTTTTTTGTTCTTTATCTACACTTTACCATCCCTGTTGAACACAACTGCCTTGGACTTGGGCACATTAATGATCAGATCCACTGATATTTACTGCAAATAATTTGTGTTTTCAGTCAACAGCATGGTATTGCCTGCCTGCAAACGAACACACACACACATTCATATTTCCGACAACGCATATGTAACATTACACATCCTTGCCTTGCCCCCTGCCACCATTGCCGAGCCATTTGTTGAGTTGGCCTCACGCCGGCTTTGCTCACATTATACACTGCTCTTAAATTCAACCAAAGCCTTTCTGCAATCCTATTCATTACAGGCAGTCCTCAGTTAGCAAACCTTCATTGAGCGACCATGCGGAGTTAAAATCGTGCTGAAAAAAATTGAGGCATGTTTATGAAGCTTATTTTTTCAGGTTTATATTATTTGATTATCTGAGCAAAACTAGAAAGCACTTCCTGTTAGAATCTGATGCATTTTGAAAATCTTCCAACCGTTCTGAAAAATAAAGCTACACGCTGTTGGCTTTGGGAGTATTCCTTTTTTTTTATTATAAAAAAAAAAAAACTAATAGTTTTTCCTTCTTACTTTCCTTCTTCCCTCTTTTCGCATTGCTCCCACGGCATCTTGTTGTTACCATCCCACCCTTCCTTTCCCCCCTTGCTTGGCCTTCCTTCTCCCCTCCCTTTTTTCCCCTGCCCTCCTCCCATCTTGTCCTCCCACGTATCCATCCGTATCAGTCCATCTCTGTGTCTCCCCAGCAAATCCACAACATCCGCCCGCACTCCAGCTCGGTGCCTCCTCCGCTGGTCCTAGCTCCACGGGCTTCCGTTCCCAGCGTGCAGATCCAGGGTCAGCGGATCATACAGCAGGGTCTCATCCGTGTAGCCAATGTCACAAATGCGAGTCTTTTGGTCAACATCCCACAGGTAAGCAGGCAGCAATGTTGCCTTTAAGCCTTTTTTCCTCCCGATGTCATTCAGGAAGGGCGACTGCATATAAAGAAAACTGTATGCACAGGTACAATATAGGTGGTACCTTGCTCAATGGTAGTAACTGTGAAAGGGATCTTGGAGTCCTAGTGGACAACCATTTAAATAGGAGCCAGCCGTGTGCAGCAGCTGCCAAAAAAGCCAATACAGTTCTAGGCTGCATAAACAGAGGGATAGAATCAAGATCACGTGAAGTGTTAATGCCACTTTATAAAGCCTTGGTAAGGCCACACTTGGAATACTGCATTCAGTTCTGGTCGCCACGATGTAGAAAAGATGTGGAGACTCTAGAAAGAGTGCAGAGAAGAGCAACAAAGATGATTAGGGGACTGGAGGCTAAAACATATGAAGAACGGTTGCAGGGTATGTCTAGCTTAATGAAAAGAAGTAACAGGGGAGACATGATAGCAATGTTCCAATATCTCAGGGGCTGCCACAAAAAAGAGGGAGTCAAACTATTTTCCAAGGCACCTGAGAGTAAAACAAGAAGCAATGGGTGGAAACTAATCAAGGAGAGAAGCAACTTAGACCTAAGGAGCAATTTTCTGACAGTTAGAACAATTAATCAGTGGAACAGCTTGCCTCCAGAAGTTGTAAGTGCCCCAACACTGGAAGTCTTTAAGAAGATGTTGGATAGCCATTTGTCTGAACAGTATAGGGTTTCCTGCCTAGGCAGGGGGTTGTACTAGAAGACCTCCAAGGTCCCTTCCAACTCTACTATTGTATTGTATTGTATAAGATGTTCTATAGATGGCATTTTCCACTCCATTCTCCAAAACACCTGAAAATTGACAGAGATGTTTAAAGATAAATCAGCTAAATGTTGGAAATGCCACCAGACACTTGGGTCGTATTATCGTATGTGGTGGACATGTGTAAAAGCCAAAAAAATATTAGACAAAAATACATACATGGTTGGAGAAGATGATACAACAACATATTGATTTGAAACCAGAAATATTTTTGCTGAGGATTTTACCAGAAACTTATAGTAAAGGAAATGTAGATCTGATTATCCCTGTAATAACAGCAACTAGGATTGTATTTGCACAACACTGGAAAAGTGAAGAGATTCCTATGGATGAGAATGCGATTAGGAAAATATTAGAATGTGCAGAAATGAATAGGTTAACACTTGCAATTAAAGAGAAGGCACAAACTGAATATTATTTCATATGGGAACTATTCTACCGATGGTTAGAGAACAAATATGAAAGTTAGAAATGAAAGCAGATTAGTGAAATATAGAAAATATATTAATAGAATTAAATAAGAGGAGGATTGTTATAGTATCAGATATGTTACATATAAGTCATGAGCAGATAAATAATAAATATGGTTGTAAATTCTAACTGTTATTGCACAAGATATTTTTACCCAGCTGACACACTGTTTAATGAAAGAGGGATTGTTTGTATTAAAATAAAATAAAATAAAAGTTATTTAAAAAAAACCAGAAGGACAACTGGTCCAATCAGAAGCATGCATGCCTTCCTTGTCTCTATACAGGTAGTCCTCGACTTATAACCAATTGTTTAATGACCATTCAAAGTTACAATAGTTCTGGCCAGTTCTCAATTTATGACCATTGAAGAATCCCAACAGTCACACGATCAAACTTCAGGTGCCTAACAACTGGCATGTATTCACGATGGTTGCATCATCTCAAGGCCCTGAGATTGTCACCTTCAACCTTCCTAGGGAGCTTCTGACAAGCAACGTCAACGTGGAAAGCCAGATTCACTTTAAAAACCATGGTGGAAAGGTCATAAAGCAGAGTATGATGACTCACTTAACAATTGTCTGGCTTAGCAATGGAAATGTTGGGGTCAGTTGTGGTTGTATGTCAAGGACTACTTGTAGGAGGATGCTTGTAGGGTCTTTTCGTAACTCAGTGGTCTAGTTTTATCTCCTTCCTGTTTGCTATAGCAATAGAGTGGGCTGATTCTGTTGTGAATATGAGGGATATTCCCTTCCCTAAAACTCTCTTTTTATGACATTATAATCCATTAATGGGGATTCAGTGGCTAAGACGCTGAGCTTGTCGACCAGAAAGGTCGGCAGTTTGGCGGTTCGAATCCCTAGTGTAACTGAGTGAGCTCCCGTTACTTCTCTCAGCTTCTGCCAACCTAGAAGTTTGAAAGCACATTAAAAAATGCAAGTAGAAAAATTGGAACCACCTTTGGTGGGAAGGTAACTAGCATTCCGTGTGCCTTTGGCGTTTAGTCATGCCAGCCACATGACCACGGAGAGGTCTTCAGACAGCGCTGGCGCTTTGGTTTGAAACCAAGATGAGCGCCGCCCCCTGGAGTCGGGAACGACTAGCACATATGTATGAGGGGAACCTTTACCTTTTAATCCCTTAGTTCGGGGTAGAGTCTGGGCAACTGAATGGAGCTGAGCATTTACTGGCCAGATGCTCTTCCTGGCGCCTGTGAGGCGGATATATTTGCGCCCTGGGAGAGAGAAGCATTTTCTACCTAGGAATTCTCAACCTTCCAAGTGGGAGGCGAGCATCTTAACCACTCGGCCACCACACCACTCAGATATTCCTTCCCCATTCATAGAAATACGAACGCAATTGAGCCCAACATTTCTGTTCTTGAGTGAAACATTTCTTAAACGAGTTTTTGCACCATTGTACGACTTTTCTTGCCACGTTTGCTAAGTGAGTCACTGAAATTATTAAGTTAGTAACGGCGTTGTTAAGTGGCTTCCCCATTGACTTTGCTTGTCCAAAAGACATAGAAGGGGACCACGGGCAGCCAGGACGCTGCAACGGTCGTAAATATGAACCAGTTGCCAAGGTGTCTGAATTTTGATCACATGACCGCAGGGATGCTGCAATGGTCATAAGTGGGGGCGAAATGGTCATTTTTTTCAATCCTGTTGTAACTTCAAACGGTCATTAAATGAACTGCTGTAAGTTGAGGACTACCTATAATTTCGAACGAGCCAGATTTTCTGCTCATGACTTAGGTTTCTTGCTTGTAGGCAGGAAGTCTCAAATTCCATTTCCTCCACTGAGAAGATTCCCACTTTATGCGTAGATCTCTGCTTTCTTTTGAGTCGCACGTGGTAGATGATTATAAGAAAGACCTCCCCTCCCTCCCCCACTTTTTTTGTTTCCCAGGCCTCCCCGACTTCATTGAAAGGGGCAGCTGGGACGTCCGCCCAGGTGAACGCTTCGACCGCCACCAGCGTTGCTTCCATCGTCAACTCGAACGACTCTCCTGCCAGTCGGCAAGCAGCTGCTAAGTTGGCCTTGCGGAAACAGCTGGAGAAAACCCTGCTGGAAATTCCTCCACCCAAACCTCCGGCTCCTGAAATGAACTTCCTGCCCAGTGCAGCTAATAATGAGTTCATCTACCTGGTTGGGTTGGAGGAAGTGGTGCAGAACCTACTAGAAGCTCAAGGTGAGGAGGAGGAAGAGTTGTTAAAGGGGCCAAACTTTGAAGCCTTCAAACTTGGAACTCTGGGAACTGTAGTCTTTGCCCCATTGGAGGCCGCCTGGAGCAGCGATGGCGAACCTTTTTGTTGTTGGGTGGCAAAAATGCGAGGATGCATGCGGGATAGCACATGTGCTCGCCGGCACCCATAATGCAAAGCGCACCTGCATATCTGCGCACATACGGGCCTCCCCATGCTCGCCTCCAAGCTGAGGTTGGTATTTCCTCCGGAGTGGTGGTTTTTCGCCCTCCCCAGTC
Organism: Thamnophis sirtalis; assembly: GCF_051295495.1. Taxonomy (NCBI): domain Eukaryota; kingdom Metazoa; phylum Chordata; class Lepidosauria; order Squamata; family Natricidae; genus Thamnophis; species Thamnophis sirtalis. The sequence goes on along the minus strand of NW_028261381.1, from coordinate 167,621,528 downwards.
TCCGGAGGCTTTCCTGAAGCCTGGGGAGGGTGAAAATAGCCTACCCCGACCCCTCCTGGAAGGCCGAAAATCAGCTGGCTGGCACACGCATGCGTGCTGGAGCGGACGGCTCGCGGGCCTGCAGATATGGCTCCCGTGGCATGCGTGCCATAGATTCGCCATCACGGGCCTAGAGAGAAACAAAGCTGAGATTTATGTTGCTTAAAGTTGTCAGTTGTTGCTGGACTTCAGTTCCCACCATGCTTGATGTTTAGTCATGTTGAGTAGAAGTTGATAGAACTTTAGACCAACAGCATCCCTGGGGACTCTAGGATGGGAAAAGCTATTTTGTTTTTTTTTATTTTATTTTTTTATATTAAAACAATTTTTCCCTACAGTTGACAATATACTTGAAGATTGCTTTTTTAACATCCCATATATCCCATCTTATCTTACAACGGTCCTACTTCTTTTTCCCTCCCACCCTCTTTCCTTCCCTTGTTTCTTCTCTCCTACTCCCCTTCCTTCCCTCCTTCCTTCCCTCCCTCCTTCCCCTTCCCTCCTTCTCTCCTTCCCTCCTTCCTTCCCTCCTTTCTTTTCTCCTTCTCTCCTTCCTTTCCTCCTTCCTTCTCTCCTACATTCCCTCCTTCCTTCCCTCCTTTCTTCTCTCCTTCCTTCCCTCCTTCCTTCCTTTCTTCTCTCCTTCCCTCCTTCCTTCCCTCCTTGCTTCCCTCCCTCCTTCCTTCCCTCCCTCCTTCCTACCCCCCTTTCTTCTCTCCTTCCTTCCTGGGAAAAGCTATTTTAAGAGTACCTTAACTGTCTGCTCTCAGTAAAGCTGAGATTTTCACCTCCATTGCTTAATGTAAACTGGGGGATATACAGTAGTGGCCAAAATTGTGGAAACCTTTTGGGAAAAGTGTATTTTCTAAAACTAGCTGATAACACCACTTTTTTTGGAGTAGCACCATAAAATTATATATCAATGGAAAGATAATTTAATCAAGAATGTAATGCAATAACTTTTGTGAAGGATTTGCTATTAGAATAGCAATTATAAAAGAAGAAAATTGAAATAAGATATAGAAAAAATTGTCACCTTAGAAGAAACGAGATATACAAAAATTATCACCATGACAGTTAATACTTAGTTGGGTAACCTTTAGCATGAATTATGGCCTTACAGCGTCTTCCCATGAAGTGAACCAAGTCTTTTAGTTCTGCAGCTGTTATAATATGAAACCAACATTGAATGATTGCTTCTATTAACTGGGTTTTATTGCGGAGTCGCTTCTAACTAACAAGTTTCTTTAGTCAGCTCCATAGATTTTCAATTGGGTTAAGGTCTGGGCTATTCCCAGGCCATTCCAGCAATGGAATATGATTATCTTGAAACTCCCCCTCCCCCTCAAAAAAGTGGTGTTACTAGCCATCAAACCTCAAAAATACACTTTTCCCAAAAGGTGTCCACAATTTTGACCACTACTGTACATATGTAACAGAGAGAAGATGGGTTGGCATTGTTTTATTATTGGCTGTTTGTTTATTCAACAGATTTTTATCTGGCCTTTATTACTTTATAAATAACCCAAGGTGGTGAACATACCTAATACTCTTCCTCTCCTATTCTCCCCACAACAATTCTTGTGAAGTGGGTTGGGCTGAGAGAGAAACCTGCTGGGCTTCTTGCCAAGGGGACTAGAACTCACAGTCTCCTGGTTTCTAGGTCAGCACCTTAACCACTACACCAAACTGGCTCTCATGTTGTACGTTGGCTTTATGTCCCACCTGTCCTATGAAAGGTTTAGGGCAATATACATAATAGAAACTTTTCAAATGTCATCCCCATAACAACCCTGTGAAGTAGGTTGGGCTAACAGATAATAGCCAACTCAAAGTCACTCTCTTGAGTGAACCATGCTGACAATGGGCTTGAATCTAGATCTCCTTAACCTGAGATCACTGCCCTAACCATTGCACCACACTATTGACCAGGTATGAAGTCGTGTTGAAGTCTTACCTTGCCACCCCTTTTCTGCTTTTGCATGCAAACCATCACAGGTTCAATCTATGGCCTCCCCAAATGGCAGAGTTGAGAGAATTCCCCTCTCTCTCCAAAAGCCACTGCTGTGTAGAGTACCATGGGAACCTGCTTTGGGGTTTAAATCAGTTCATGCCCATTCTTCAGTAAGAGAAGTCAGAGTGACAGGTACCTCCAGGCTGTGACCCAAAGACATGGAGTCATCCCAAGCAGGAAATCGAGTGGTACCTTGGTGCTCAGCTGCTTTGAAACTCATCGAAATTGGTAATCAAAGCATTTTGACAGGAAAATTTCATCCCAGTTTGTCTCATTTGTTTGGTACTCAACGCACAAGATAGAATTTGTTGGTGTCGGCTGCCTTGTGACTCAGTACATTATTCCTTGTGGAAAAAATGTGGTACTCATCGCGCCTCCTGAAGCCAATTAATGATGAGTACCAAGGTACCACTGTACATCAGTCTCCATCATGCTGAATTCTTTCAAATAGAAGCCTCAAACTACCTCTGACTTGGGGAACCATTCTGTAGAGATCAACTGTACTTGCTCTTTTAGAACTTTTCTTTGTAAATCTCTGTTGCTTCCACGCTGTCTCTCAGTCTTCTAAAACTTAACTCCTGTCCATTGCACTGTTGAATTGGCTTGGCTCAGTGGCTAAGACGCTGAGCCTGTCGATCAGAAAGGTCAGCAGTTCGGCAGTTCGAATCCCTAGCGCTGCGTAATGGAATGAGCTCCCATTACTTGTCCCAGCTTCTGCCAACCTAGCAGTTCGAAAGCATGTAAAAATGCAAGTAGGAAAATATGAACCACCTTTGGTGGGAAGGTAACAGCATTCCGTGATCCTTCGGCATTTAATCATGCTGGCCACATGACCATGGAGATGTCTTCGGACAGCGCTGGCTCTTTGGCTTTGAAATGGAGATGAGCACCACCCTCTAGAGTCGGGAACGACTAGCACATATGTCCGAGGGAACTTTTACCTTTACCTATTCTTATTCCTTCCATTTCTTGCTAGCTTTTTCCTGGCCATCTTAAGAACCCCAGCTAGAGGTCAGAAGCCCTTGGTTGATCCTTCTGTCTCTTGTGCAGGTAAAGTCTCTGTCAGCCCCTCCTCGCAGGAGCCCTACACCTGCGTCCAGTGCAAGACGGACTTCACCTGCCGCTGGAGGGAGGAGAAGAGCGGCTCCATCATGTGCGAGACGTGCATGTCCTCCAATCAGAAGAAGGCGCTGAAGGCCGAGCACACGAGCCGGCTGAAGGCTGCCTTTGTGAAGGCCTTGCAACAGGAGCAGGAGATCGAGCAGCGGATATTGCAACAGGCCGCCTCCCCCATTCAGAGCAAGCCAGAACAGATCGCTCAGCAGCATCACTCGCTCAAGCAGGTAAGCATCTTTTGGCTTGCTTTCTCAAGGTTACAGGCTGAAGAAGAAGTCCTCACAGTGCTGGTGGATACAGGTAGTCCTTGACTTACATGAGCCGTGGTGGCACTGGGGTTGGAATGCGGTACTGCAGGCTACTTCTGCCAACTGCCGGCAGTTCGAATCTCACCTAGAATATACAAAGAAATAAAGATGCACAACTGAACCTCTTAACACTTTTCCAAAAGTTGGCACAAAAATAATTTAGAATGTAATATGAAAGGGGTGATTAAAAACATGAAGGCTTATTTCTGTACTTATTTAATGTGATTCTTGTGCTACAACTCCCCACCACGTTACCGTATTTTCACCCATATAACCCGCCCACGCAAATAACCCGCCCACGCGAATAACCCGCGGGTTTTCGGGATCGTGTAAAATATTTTCCGTATACCCCGCCCACGCATATAACCCGCGACGAGTAAGAGAGAAGGGAAACAGCTGAGATGGGGGGGGGAAGAAACGGAGAAAGAAGCCTGCGCAAGCTGGGGAAGAGGAAAGGAACGGAGGAGAAGGAAACAGCTGAGATCGGGGTGGGGGAAGAAACGGAGAAAGAAGCCTGAGCAAGCTGGGGAAGAGGAAAGGAACGGAGGAGAAGGAAACAGCTGAGATCGGGGTGGGGGAAGAAACGGAGAAAGAAGCCTGTGCAAGCCTCCGATCGTGTAAAATATTTTCCGTATACCCCGCCCACGCATATAACCCGCAGGGGGGCGCTGTGCATGTAAAAAGCGCATATAACCCGCGGGTTATATGGGTGAAAATACGGTATTCTAAAAGCAGGTTCAATCCTCACTCACTCCCCAGTTGTATGTCCACAACCTAGAAACCCATCAGTTTCCCTGTGGCATAAATTAAAATCTACCTGGGAAAAGCCCAAAATCAGGACTGGGCACATGAAAACAACACTAACACAACTAATTCACTTTTTCCCTGCTTGGGCACAGGAGTTAAAGAACACATAACTAAGATGATTAAAGGCCTGGAGACAAAAACATATAAAGAATGGTTGCAGGAATTGGGTACGGCAAGTATAGAGAAAAGAAGAAATACATGTGACATAATAGCAGTGTTCCAGTATCTAAGGAGCTGCCACAAAGAAGAGGGGGTCAATCTTTTCTCCAAAACATCTGGAGGCGGAACCAGAAGCAATGGATGGAAACTAATCAAGAAAAGCATCCAGAAATTAAGGAGAAATTTATTAACAGTGAGAACAATTAACCAGTGGAACAGCTTGCCTTCAGAAGTTGTGGTTGTTTCAACGCTGGAAGTTTTTAAGAAGAGATTGGACAACTATTTGTCTAAAATGGTGTAGAGTCTCCTGCTTGACCAGGGGGGTGGACTAGATGATCTCCAAGGTCCCTTCCAACTCTATTCTGGTCAGACCAGTGTTTTCCAAGCTTAGGAACTTTGAGATGTGTGGACTTCCAACTCCCAGTATTCCCCACCTCGCAATAGCTTCAACTCTGGAAGTTGAAGTCCACATACCTCAAAAGTTCCCAAGTTTGGGAAACAACTGCTCTGTATGATTCCAAGAATGTGCTTCTACTCTGGCCTCCTTTCCAGCACTTGGATTTTTCATGGTTTATTTTCCCTTCCTTGTCTTGATCCCTGTTCAGGCCTCCAGCCAGCTGCCCCGAAGTGCCAGCACCCCTCGTGGAGTCTTGCATGCATTTAGCCAGTCGCCCAAGTTGCAGAACGCCTCCGGTGTGGCCGTACTTGGTGGCAGGCAAGGTAAGCGTGCTCAGAGACCCATCGGCAAAGGAGGTGCTTACACTTGGAAGAAGACACCCGTCAACGCAGGTAGATGACTCGCTCTCGAGACTTCTTGTCTTTTTATCGCCGCTGGCCGCGCTCCCTTGTCCGGCCAGCATTCTTTCTGAAAGGAAAAATAAATAAACCTCTGGGTGAAAAGGCTGTTTCTATTTATTTCTCTTCCTTTCTTTTGGTTGCGTTCATTCTTTCAAAGCAATCTAAGTCTGCTAAGGCCTCCCTCTCACTGTTGTGAAATATTAAAGGTAGTCCTCCACTTACCACCACAATTGAGCCCAAAATGTCTCTTGCTAAGCGGGACGTTCGTTGAAGTGGGTTTTGCCTCACTTTACGACCTTTCGTGCCACAGTTGTTAAGTGGAAATCATTGTTAGTAACCCACGGTTGTTAAAGTGAATATGGCTTCCCCGTTGACTTTGCTGGTCAGAAGGTCGCAAAAGCGGGTCACATGACCCCAGGACACTGCAACCGTCATAAATGCGAGTCGGTTGCCAAGTGTCTGAATTTTGATCACATGACTGTGGAGATGCTGCAACGGTCGTAGGGATGAAAAACTATCATAAGTCCCTTTTTTCAGTGATGCTGTAATGTTGAACGACCACTAAATGAACTGTTATAAGTTGAGGACTACCTGTATATCAATTCTGAGCCACTCCCCATGACTTCCTTTTAAAGGGATATTGGGAAATACCAGTGTCCTTTGGGTGACCCTCTTAGAGCTACAAATTATAAAATCTTGGTCTATTTAATTTATATTGCTTGTTGTTAAAAGCCCCAAAGCCCAGAAGTGGTATATTTTTCTAAAACCCACTCTGCGGTCATGTGTTGAATTCCCCTCTCTTATTTTGAGATGAGGGAGAGGGCAATTGAAGAAACTGATCAGATTTCATTATTATTATTATTATTGCGTGGTTAATCTTTGGTGTGAGATTCACAGCCTTTGGGGCTGGTTGGTAGCTCAACAGCTCGAGTCCTAACCAAGGACCTAGGAACTATTAAGGTAACGTCGGAGGATATAAGCTGTTCCAAGTAGGGTGGTTTTTTGTAGAGTCAGAATATTCAAGTCTGATAAATTTGAAATTTCCAAATAGCGAGGTAGCCCTTTGGGTATTGCTCCAAGGGCTCCTTATTATTATTAGTATTAGTATTATCATCATCATTTAAATTTATTACAGGTAGTCCTTGACCTATGACCACAATTGAGCCCAAAAGAAATTTTGTCCATTTTTACGACCTTTCTTGCCACGGTTGTTAAGCGAAACATTGCATTTGTTAAGTTAGTAACATGGTTGTTAAGTGAATCTGGCTTTCCCAATGATTTTGCTTGTCAGAAGGGTTGCAAAAGGAGATCACATGACCCCAGGGCCCTGCAACCGTCATAAATATCAATCAGTTGCCAAGCATCTGAGTTTTGCTGCTGCAACGTTCTTGAAAGTGTGAAAAATGCCCATAAGTCACTTTTTTCAGTGTTGTTGTAACTTTGAACGGTCACTAAATGAACTGTTGTAAGTTGAGGACTACCGGTATGTTTAATACTTTGCATGTCAGCACCACAATTGCAACAAGAGTAATCTTTCCATCCCCATAGGCTAAGTGATGGCAGACATTAAACAAGTCATCATGTGACTAGGTCTAATTTGATGACTATTCTTACGGTGGTCATTCAGTGAACCATGCGGTTGTTAAGTGAATCGTGTGCTTATTAAATAAATCAGGCTTTCCCAATTAACTTCGCTTGTCAGAAGCCAGCTGGGATGGTTACCAATTGCAATTTAAGTGACCGCCAGTTGCTGCAAACAGTGATAAATGTGAGCTGGGTGTGCCGAGTGCCCCAATTGCGATCATGTGACCACCAGGGTGGTGCGACAGTTATAAGACAGTTGTAAGTCATTTTCCATGACTTCAAACAGTTGTTAAACAAAATGTTCATAAGTCAAAGATTACTTGCATCTAATGGCAGGTATGTGTTCGGTGCTCATGGGTGTCTGTTTTTGCTTTGGGCTTTTCTTCATCTGTGTGTGTCTTATCTATAGTTTGCAAAATGCAATTAATCAAACTGTTGTTTTTTTAAAGATTTCCCCAAGAATACTTCTCTCTCATCCTTATTCTATGCTGGCTTTGTCCCCAGACGGGGATGCCTTTTCCCAGTCTGGCTGTGTTGTCAATATTATTGAGAATGCAGTTCCTCGTGGGAATTTTAAGACATGCCCGTCTTGATACATCTGAGGAAAGCCAGAAAGGGGAGAGAGTGCCTAGATCAACATTTCTTAATCTTAGCAGCTTGATGATGGGTGGACTTCAACTCCCAGAATTCCCCAGGCAGCATGGCTGGCTGTGTTGTGGCCGGCCAGTGGAGCTGGCAGCAGATTCAGACAGTGAGGAGGTTGGGGAAGAACATGGGCTGGTCCTGGAGTCTGGGGAAGGCTCTGATGAGGGCTCTATGTTGGAGGCAAAGAGAGGGCCAGAGCCATCCAACAGTTATCAACTGCTTTTGGAGTCAGAGATCAGTGGAGCAGAAGAACAGCTGGAGCCTGTTCCCATTGTGCGCATGCACGGAGTTGCCAGACGAAGGGAACAGCTAAAGAACAGGGGGCGACTTGGGAGTAAGGCCACAGGTGGACAATGAATGCCCCCCCCCCAGAGGAAATAAAAGAGGAGCGAAAGGGGAGTGGAGTTTGCAGGAGACAATTAGTTTGCTTCATTGGTTCGTGACTCTCCGAGACTCCTTGCCAGGTTTTGCAGATATCAGCCGGTCAGCTCTCCAAGCCAGATAAGGTCTGTGACTGTGACTCTAAATCCTTCCTTGGAAGACTCTGCTGGATGTGAATGAGGAGAATTCACAGTAAATTAATAAAAGAGTTTTTTGTCGGGACAAGGAGTTTGCTTCATGCTCTTGGGAAGCCTCGGTCAGAACAGGCTGGGGAATTCTGGGAGTTGAAGTCCACCCATCTTCAAGCTGCTAAAAGTTGAGAAATGCTGCCCTAGACATTATTAGAAGGGGAAATCTGTCTCTCCCTTTAAAAGTTCATTTCAACACACCCTTTGTGTTCCTTTTCTCCAGGAGGGACGTTGAACTTCGTTAACCCTGGTCTCACTGTGCACAAAACCACCTCCTCAGCCGTAGATCGCCAGCGCGAATATCTCTTGGATATGATTCCTCCGCGGTCCATCCCTCAATCGGCCACATGGAAATAACGCAAAAACCTCCGCCCCGAGTGGAAGACTTCAAAAAAAAAAATTTTTTTTTTGTCTATTACACCTTCTTGGGTTTTCCCCCCCCCCCTTCTTCTTCTCCTTTTGATTCTGCCATCCTTCCCTCCGAAATCTCTCCACGCAGTGGAAAAGCCGCTTTCAAGTCTAACTGGATCTGCCTGCGGGGTTTGCCGGAAAGTATTTTTTACATATATATATATATATATATATTTTTGCGCCAGTCCCCCATCAGGGGCTACTTTGCTTCCTGCTGGATAGAATGGACGCTCGAAAGGGTGGTAATGAACATTTAGGCTACCGAGTTCTTGCAAACCTTTTTTTTTTGGCTGATGGTTAAGACCATCCCCGAGGAGAATCTCAATTTAATATTATTGTTTTCTCTGTGTATTTTGTCTCTTTAGTTTGGGGGTTGTTATTATTTTCTCTCTCTCTCTCTCTCTCTTTTTTGGATCAGCACTAGTATGGAACAAGGACTCTTATGCAAGAGATTTGATGGCTCAATTGCTTCCGGTCTCGGTCCCTTCCCTTCTTACATGCCATCTCTCTCTCTCTCTCTTTTTTTTAAGTTACCTTAGCTGAATTTTACTTTGGTTGATCATACAGTGGCCCTTCGTGACCAACGATGTACTTCACCCATTCATAGAAAGCAGAAGTGGGACCTGGCAACATTGGCAGGGGGAGGGACAAAAACCCAGAAAGCTGGACTGGTTTTCTCTAAACCCCACTGTAATTCCTGAGGAGGCTCTATTCCAAAAAGATAACGGCAGGAGCTTGGCGTTTGGTTTGGAGGTTTCATTTTGTTTTCTTTTTAACCCAGTAATAACTTAACATTACGAGCAAATGCAGACGGACTTGCCACCGCCGGAAGAAATGGAGCAACCGAACACAGGATGTGCATCTTCTTGTTTTGGGGGTTTCTTTCTTTCTTCTTCTTCTTTTTTTTAATAAATAGAATCTTGTTTCAGACAGATGTTTCTGCTCTGGACCCTTTGCTGGCTTAAAGAATTACTGGACAGTTTATATAAAAGAGCTTCTCTACTGAATCTCCTCCATCTGAAACGAATGAACAGGTTGTCGTTGTTTTTTTGTTTTTAAAAAAATAGAAAAATATGAAAAAATAAGTCTGATGCTCCCAAAGAGAAAAAGTGAACCGTGTGGAGATGAATATTTTTTTTTCCTACAAAAAAAAAAAGCAGGATCTGATTGAATCTCCCTTCCCCCTTTTCAATTTTTTTCTAGAAAGGTTTTTACTTGCCTGTCTTAAGAACGGTGTGCAATTTAGTCATGTGGAGCAGAAGGGACCAGAGAAGTACATTTTTTTTGTGTTTAAAAAAAAAAAAGAAATAAATAAAAACAACACCACGAGACATAAGTCCACAATCTCTCTTGCTACCAGTTGTTGGGGGTGGGTGGGGGAGAAACAGCCTTGTCATTGGGGAACCATTATATTACTGGTGCCCTCCATACAATGTTGGACTGAGCTCCCATAATTCCCAGCCAGGGGCACAAGTAGAGGGTGTCTAGTGTAGGAAACAAAAAAACAAAGCACAGGGTCTCCGGCTTTATCAGCACAACACGGGTGCAAAAATCGGTTGTCTCTGGTATGTTCAATCCCATCCTTAGAAATGTAACTGATTTTTACTACTAGCATCTTGACCAGAGGTCTCCAAACTTGGGCACTTTAAGACTTGTGGACTTCAACTCCCAGAATGCCTCAGCCAGCAAAGAATTCTGGGAGTTGAAGTCCACAAGTCTTAAAGTGCCCAAATTTGGAGACCCCTGATCTTGACTAATGTTGGCTTTAAACCGCACTTCCCCTGGCCCCCTGCCAAATTCAGTGAAATACGGGGGGGAATGTCTTAGTCTTATTTTTCCCCTTTAATGCCATTTTTTTTTATAGTAGAGGCAGAAGTACAGACCTTTCTATACCTATTCATACTAGCGTATTGGTACTAGATCTAGTGCTGATATAAGAGTTTGTTGCAAAAAAAATTATATATAAACAAATGCATATATAAATATAAATATATATAAATATATATATAAGACTATATATAAAACAGGGTGGGAGGGGATTAATACTGTGCAGGCAAACCTTTTTTGGGGTCTGGTATTTTGTTAGCTACAAGTGAGATGCCTAATTTAAGAACAGACCTACCAATGTTACTGTATCAGGAAGGGCTCCCGTTCCAATGACAGCTCTTGCATTTTAATAAAAAAAGTTCCTCCTAATTCCCCCTTTTTTCCTTTTCTGTAAGCTTGAGAATATTTAGATATGTTTTAAAGTTCTGGTGGATAGCAAGCGTTATAGGGTTTTAATTATTATTATTTTTTGTACACAGTTCATCTGAATTTCAGTGTTCGTGGTGGGGCCTGCTTTTGTTTGTACATCAAAACTATTGCTTTACCCTCCATCCTCACCTTTGAATTTAGTGGGCTTTAAAAGCATTCTTGTTGATTTTCTACCCAAAGTTAAGATACCTTAATACCATTGTTTTCTCTCTCTCTCTCTCCCTCCCTCTCTTCCACCCTCTCTCTCTCTCCCCCCCCTCTCTCTTTCTCTCTCTCTTGCACTTCAGTTCCATATAGAAGTTTGCACCAGTATAAACAATTGGAGTTCCATTCTCCTAAAGAACCTATCTCATTTCCAGATTAACCCCAAGACTTCTCTGATGGGTCAAGTAGACTTAAAACTGGTATGAAGCTGTAGTGTAGACATAACTGTTCAATTTCTCTGGCGTTTTTTCCCCCCCACGTTTGCATCATCGGTCTGCCTTAGATCGGATGTGAATCGAGGTTTCCATTTCTGAAATTCTGGCCTTGCTTTTTGCGTAGGAGCTGGATTAACTTACAAATCAGGAAGGATAGGTTTGTCCACGTGACGTTTTAAAGCTGGAGCAGTTTGACCAACAGTTGTGAACCTGTGTTTCCAAAAGCCATTTCTTTTTTTAAAAGATGAAAACCCCCAAGCCGTGTCAGAAATCTCTTTTTGATCGGGGTTGGAATTGTCCAGGAAATTTTGGAGGTCCAGAAAAATAAATCTTTTAACTTGAAGCAATTCCTGTGTTGGATCTTTTAAGCCTCGGGTCGAATTACCAGACTTTGAATACATCATCATTGGGGGGATTAGAACATCAATGTCACTCAAATGGGCATCAGAAGATGTTTTAGGTGTTCTAGAAAACAAGTAATATCCTGTGATGATGCCTAAGAAAAAGACTTGGATATTCATTTGATGTTGGGGAAAGTTGAAATATAGCTGCATACAATAAGCAAAGCTTTCTGATATTCTCTCTTATGCATTAACAGAGGTAAACATAACAGTGGTGTCAAAACTGTCATCATTATTTCTTCTGATTCCTCTTCACCTGCAATTCATTTACTTGCTAGGAAGAGAAACACTAATGTAGTTTTGCTAATGACACGAGTGTGTTTGTATGTGCTCTCCTGTCTGAAAATGGACTAGGGTGGAAAGCAGAGAATAGAAGTGTCTGAAAAGTCATAATAAAAAGACACTAATTGCATCCAAGATCAAAATCTCTGGAGCACAACAACTGCACTAAATGGATTAAAATCCTGCATACTTTTGTCATCTGAGATCATTTTTTATTTCACAGCTTTCATTGTGAGCCACTCAAGAGATATATTCCTAAAGCGGGCAGCCATATAATTCTTTCAAATAAATAAATAACCTTAGCTTGCAATGGAAAAACTTCATGTGCCATGCAATGCGAGCATTTGCAACAACAGGTGTTCTTAAGACACTAAATTGAGTGAGCTGCTAGCCTGCCACTTTGCTCATGTTGTAAACATAAAACAATTCTACTGGTTGGAAGTGAAGCCTGCCGTGAGATTTTCATATTTGTCCCTGAGATCTGGAAATTATTTCAAAGATTCCTCCAGTTACTATGTAGTAAAATGGGTGGCTAATAACATTTATACAAATAAATGAATAAAAAGTTGAGAACACCTGCTTTACCGTTGAGAGAAAACGGGAAATAATTTTGGTGAAGAATTATGCATTCTTGGCCATGTTTGGTGTTAAGTATGGGTAGTCCTTGACTTATAACCATAATTGGGCTCATTTCCAATGCTAGGCAAGGCAGTTATGTGAGTTTTGTCTTATTTTACGATCTTTTGACAGTTAAGCAAATCCCTAAATATAAGCAAATCTGTCTCCTCCCCCCCCCCCCCAAGACGTTGCCTTTCAGAAGCTGGCTGAGGTGGTTACAAATGGTGATCACATGACTCTGGGACAGTACAACTCGTAAGTACATGCCAGATGCCAAGTGCCCAAATTTTTGATCACATGATCGTGAGGATCCTGCAACAGTCAAGTATAAAAACCACTTATAAGTCACCTTTTTAATGCCATCGTAACTTTGGTCACTAAACAAATGGTGGTTAAGTTGAGAACTACCTGTATTGCATCATGAATAATTTAGCCAGATAAATTTTGGTGGGTTTTTTTCCCCCTGTTTGCTGATGGCATTTGATGATGGGCCTTTCAGTCTTGGCGCAGCCACCATAAAATATACTGTATATCAATATAGTAAAATAACTTATATGGGGCATAAGTGAGATGACTGCCTAAAGTTCCCATTTATTTTGACAAATTTAACAGATGAATGGAGCAGGAAAATCTCTGAAAGTTGTTAATCATCACAGCTAAGCTGAACCTTCATGGACTGATAGTATATCCCTAAGTTTTGGAAATCAGGATAAGAAAAAACATGCCTATTACTTTCCAAATCACATCCTGAATTTAGGACACTAATATATTCTTAGAAGTGATAGCTTTCTATTATATTTTTTTACGAATGCCACAATGTAAAAAAGATGTTGAGACTCTAGAAAGAGTGCAGAGAAGAGCAACAAAGATGATTAGGGGACTGGAGAGAAACATGAAGAACGGTTGCAGGAACTGGGTATGTCTAGTTAATGAAAAGAAGGACTAGGGGTGACATGATAGCAGTGTCCCAATATCTCAGGGGCTGCCACAAAGAAGAGGGAGTCAAACTATTTTCCAAGGCACCTGAAGGCAGAACAAGAAGCAGTGGATGGAAACTAATCAAGGAGAAAAGTAACCTAGAACAGAGGAGAAATTTCCTGACAGAACAATTAATCAGTGAAACAACTTGCATCCAGGTGGTGTGGGTGTATTTAATCAAGTGAAAATAAAATCAAGGAACATTTTAACTGGAAGGCAAAAGAAAGCATGAATATCATGTATTGGGGGTAAGGATCTTTTGTAATAAACTTCCGAGCTTGCAAATTATTCACTGTACAATACAAGAAAATTCATGCAAAGAGAAAATGGGTCTTGTTTGACTTTATGTGTTTTCTAGATTAAGCCACATAGTTTGTTAACCATGATTCAGACTTCAATGTAATGTGTGGCTCCAGCCATTATATCTATTATAAACAAGTAGTACAAAACTTGTTCAATAGAAACAGGAGGCTGGCTGTGGCTGCTTTTGTGACAGCTTTCCTGGAATTTGAAATCAATTTGAAACCATATATCCGGTTTCTCCTCAAAATATTTCTTCCAGACCCAATTGTTAAATTATTAACACGGTTAAGTGAATCTGGTTTCCCATTGACTATTTGTCAGGTCACAAAAGGGGGATCACATGACTCCAGGACACTAACCGTCATAAATGTGAGTCAGTTACCAAGCATCTGAATAAATCACGTGACCATGGGGATGCTGCAACAGTCATGTAAATCACCTCAACGTTGTTGTAACTTCAAACAGTCACTAAAGGAACTGTTGTAAGTAGAGGACTATCTGTACTAATTAGGGGACTGGAGGCTAAAATATGAAGAACTGTTACAGGAACTGGACATGGCTAGTCTAGAAAAGAGAAGGACCAGGGGAGACATGTTAGAAGTGTTCCAATATTGGAGGGGCTGCCACAGAGAGGAGGGGTCAAACTATTTTCCAAGGCACCCAAAGGCCAGACAAGGAATAATGGCTGGAAACTGATCAAGGAGCGATTCAACCTAGAAATAAGGAGAATTTTTCTGACAGAACAATCGACCCATGGAACAGAAGTTGCCTTTGGAAGTTGTGGGAGCTGGAGGCTTTCAAGAAGAGACTGACAGCCATCTGTCAGAAATGGTATAGGGTTTCCTGCTTGGGCTGGGGTGGGATAGGACTATATGACCTACAAGGTCCCTTCCAACTCTGTTAGACGCAGGGGTCTCCAACCTTGGCAACTTTAAGCCTTGTGGACTTCAACTCCCAGAATTCCTCAGCCAGCTTTGCTTTGCTGAATTCCTCAGCTTTGCTGGCTGAGGAATTCTGGGAGTTGAAGTCCACAAGGCTTAAAGTGGCCAAGGTTGGAGACCCCTGTAAGAGTACATTCTTAATTTGTCGTCCTTCAAAAAATAGGTTGAGCAGCCCTTCGGTCCTCGGACTGCTACCTTGCAAAACCCTTCCAATGCTAGCGTTCTGCATATCTTATCCCGCAGGGAGCTAGAACGGTTGCCAAGCGCGCTCCGGGGCCGAGAGGCGGGGGGGGGGGGGGAGAACTCTCCCGCTGCCGACGCGCACAAGTAGCCTCGCCGTCCGACTTTTCCCGGCCCAATCACATGACCGTCAGTCTTCGTCCAAGATCGCCTATCGTTGCGGCGCTCGCATGACGTCACCCACAAGAGGCGGAGCGGACGATCGGGCTTAAGAAGCGTCGGGGCGGGAGGGTGAGAACCGCCCGCTTCCAAGATGGCGGCGGGAGCCTGGAAGGTGAAGCAGGACATGCCGCCGCCGGGCGGTTATGGATCCATCGACTATAAGAGGCGGTTGCCCTATCGGGGGCTCCCGGGTGAGGATGGGGAGATGGGGTCTTGAAACTCGGGGTCTTGGAGCCTTCGGAAGGCGGCTGGCTCTCGGTCCATCGTTTAAGCTAGGGATGGCTGCCTTGAATAAGCCACCATAGGCTGCGTTCCTTTGCTGGGTCCCTGCTTTTCCAACCCTCCACAGGACACCCTAAATCTGTTTTTTTAATTTATTTACCGTATGGTAAATACATGGCCTTCTGGTAGTTCAAAATCTGTAAGATGAGCCCAAATATACTCTTTTTTTTTTCCAGGAGGCAACTGGACTTCCTTGGTTTTTCTTTTGAAGACGTTTCGCTTCTCATCCAAGAAGCTTCTTCGGCTCTGACAGGATGGTGGGGAATGGAAGGGTTTATATTCCTTGCAGACAGCTTGGTCATTTGCATCCTTTTAGAGGGCCGTTGAAGCACTTGGAGGTTTATCTGTGTCCTCAGGGTCACCTGAGTGGCGCAAATGGTTCCTATAGTCTGCAATTTTTCCTCTGGAAATCCATTCTTACTCCCACACCATTCAAAGGGTGTCCATCCCAAATCGTATAGCTAAAAGTCTGCAGAGATTCTCAATCATCCAGGTCATGGCTTTATTTAATTTAATTTATTTTATTTATTTAGTTTTTCAAACATGTCCGAGATATCAGGTATAAGTATAAACATGGACATGAGCACAGGAAATGAGTACAAATAAATGGGGACAGTAGGACAGGGGACGGTAGGCACGTTGCTGCGCTTATGCATGCCCCCTTCCAGACCTCGTGGGAATGGGGTGAGGTCCACGGTAGACAGTTTAAGAAGCTGTGGGGGTTTGAGAAAATAACAGAGTCAGGTAGAGCATTCCAGGCGTTGACCACTCTGTTGCTGAAGTCGTATTTTCTGCAGTCGAGTTTGGAGCAACCTTGAGTTTGTATCTATTGTTGCCCGTGTATTATTGCGGTTGAAGCTGAAGTAGTCATTGACAGGTAGGACGTTGTAGCAGACAATTTTGTGTACTACGCTTAGGTCAGATTGTAGGCGGCGTAGTTCAAGGTTGTCTAAGCAACCTTTGGAACAACCATGATCTGGATTGTTAGGTACGCTCCCCGTTGGGAGAGCAAGTGCATTCAGAGAAGCGTTGGGAGAGTTGTGTTGGAGATCACACAAACCAGCATACAGAGACACTGCAGTTTAAATAGGCTTTTACTTTCTTGGAAATAGAGGTATCAGAATCCATCAAACAGTCCAAGTCATACACGGATAAGACAGTCAGTCATCAACGTCTTTCAGTTAAGGGATAATTCAAAATAACATAGTCCAGTATCATATAATCAGTTCAGTACTCAAAGTTTGCGAACAGTTGCAAAACTTACAATAGCTCACGGCACTCAGATCAGATCAGCCCAGCATCTAAGGAACAGAGCTAACAGTCATTCTGGCTCCCTCTTATGGCCGATTGAGGAAAACAGCAACCAATCACATTTTACAGTATGATTTAAAGAAACAAGTATAACATTGTTATATGATTTATATATTGCCAACCCAACCGTTAGAATTATATTCCTAACATGGATGACTGAGAATTTCTACAGACCTGTAAGATGAGCCTTTGTCTTTCTTGCAGCTTAAGGCCTGCTGCTGTCAACCCAGCCAGTCCTGATTTATTCAACAAGCCAGGGTTGCTTGTGTGTGCTGCAAGACATCTGAGCAGCTGGATAGTAGGCTTGTGTGAAAGTTGGGAGTTCTCCACAGGTGCCCAAAGGAAATGAGGGGGTGCAGCCTTTCAACTGACTTACTGTATTTTTCAGAGTATAAGACACATGGGAGTATAAGAAGCACCAAGGTTTTGAAGAGGCAAATTGGAAAAAAAAAGTTTTTGCACTCTGTAAACCTCCCAAAAATGGCCTGTTTTTTGTGAAAATGGCCCCATTTTTTTAAAGGGCATGAATAGCCTTTAGGAGGCTTATAAGAGTGCTCCTGGGGGCTGGAGGGGATCAAAATTGAGCAAAAAGTGGCCCGTTTTTCACTCATTTCCATCCTCCCCAGCCCCCAGGAGCTCTCTAAAAGCCTCCTAAGTTATACATGGCCATTTTTGCAAAGGGGGCAGGTTTCAGGAGGCCAAAAAATGCTGTATTCAGTGTATAAGACGCACCCAGATTTTCAGCCTCTTTTCTTTTTTGAGGGAAAAGGGTGCATCTTATACTCTGAAAAATACGGTAACTCATAGATTCCCCCATTAGAACAGCTTCTGAAGAGGGTCTCTTATTATCCTTCCCATTCAGCAGGTGGTGCAAGCTGGGTTCCTATACAGGTAGTCCTTGACTTACAACAGTTCATTTGGTGACAGTTCGAAGTTACAACGGCACTGAAAAAAGGGACTTCTGACCATTTTTCACACATGATTATTGCAGCATCCCCGTGGTC
Source organism: Thamnophis sirtalis (assembly GCF_051295495.1). Taxonomy (NCBI): domain Eukaryota; kingdom Metazoa; phylum Chordata; class Lepidosauria; order Squamata; family Natricidae; genus Thamnophis; species Thamnophis sirtalis. Next base: position 167,603,881 of record NW_028261381.1, on the reverse strand, counting down.
ATGTGATCAAAATTCAGACATTTGGCAACCGACTCATATTTATGATGGTTGCAGTGGCCCAGGTTCATATGATCACCTTTTGCGACCTTCTGACAAGCCGGGTTAATGAGGAAGCCAGATTCACTTAACAACCCTGTTGCTAACTTAACAACTGCAGTGATCCACTTAACAACTGTGAGCAAGAAAGGTCATAAAATGGGACACAGCAAAGCTCACTTAACTGTCATGCTTAGCAACAGAAACTTTGGTCTGAATTGTGGTCATAAGTTGTGGAGTACCTGTTTATGACACTTCAAAATAAACCTTTCAAAGTAGCTGAATGTGTTAGTTGTGATTGTTTATCAGGATGCTGTGCCTCCTGCTAATCCCCCAAATTTACCTTCTGAAGGTGAGCAGGAATGATAGCCTTAATATAGCTGAGAGGAAAGACCTAACCTTTGAGGGGGGGAGATTCTCAAAATACCCTAACTCTAACCCATTTTTACCCCACTCCAGGGGAAGGATACTGCAAAATCTCCATTCCCTCCCCCGCTCAAGGGAAAGGATACTGTAAAATCCCCATTCCCTTCCCATTCCAGGGGAAGGATACTGCAAAATCTCCATTTCCACCCCAGGGAAAGGATACTGCAAAATCTCCATTTCTACCCCACTCCAGGGGAAGGATACTGTAAAATCCTCATTCCCTTTCCACTCCAGGGAAAGGATACAGTAAATTCCCCATTCCCTCCCCACTCCAGGGAAAGGATACTGCAAAATCTCCATTCCCTTTCAACTCCAGGGGAAGGATACTGCAAAATCTCCATTTCCACCCCAGGGGAAGGATACTGCAAAATCTCCATTTCTACCCCACTCCAGGGGAAGGATACTGTAAAATCCTCATTCCCTTTCCACTCCAGGGAAAGGATACAATAAATTCCCCATTCCCTCCCCACTCCAGGGAAAGGATACTGCAAAATCTCCATTCCCACCCCACCCCAGAGGAAGGATACTGCAAAATCTCTATTTCTACCGCACCCCAGGGGAAGGATATTGTAAAATCCTCATTCCTTCCCTCCCCACCCAACTGACCTGCTTTCCAGCTCTGTTCTGTACAACAAAAGAAGACCCAGCCGATCAGCTGGGACTCCAATCAGCTGGGACTCAGGAAGCACCGAATAGATGGGGGGGGGGGGCAATTAGAGGTGGTATTTGCTGGTTCTCCGAACTACTTAAAATTTCCGCTACCAGTCCGCCAGAACTGGCTGAATACCACCTCTGCTGTAGCTGTATTTGGAAATGTGCTGGCTGGGAAAAGGAAGGGCCATTTGGTGGTTACATGTGTTCATACAGATATGCGCTTTATTCTGTAGGAATGACTGATGATAGTACAGTCGAGATGTGAAAACGCATGGGCCAGTTTCTTCTAGAGGCCACAAACCTGTAGACAGTTGAGTTCTGGTCCAACTTTAAGCATGAAAGCCACCTGGGTGACTTTGGGCCAGTCCCTCCCTCTCAGCCGAATTCACATCAAGGGGTTGTTGTGGAGAAAGGAACAGGAGGAAGGAATATTAGGTATGTTCACTGCCTTGAGTTACCCCTGAAAATAAAGCCAGGATAAAATAAAGCAAACACAGACAATCCTTGACTTACAACCGTTCTTTTAGTGGCTGTTCGAAGTTACAATGGCACTGAAAAAAAGTGCCTAATGACCCGTTTTTCACACTTACGACCATTGCAGCATCCCTGTGGTCACCTGATCAAAATTCGGCTGCTTGACTGCTAGCTCAGCGGTCACCCACTGGTGGTCCACGAGAAAATTTAGGTGGTCCGCAGAAAAATTATTTGCATTATTTGTATTGCATTAAATCAGGGGTTCTCAAACGAAGGTCCCTGGGCTGGATATTTGCAATGAACGCTTGTGTTGCTGCAGAGAGTCTCCCCCTTTGGGGTGTTTTTCTGCAGGTTGGAGGGGGGCAGAAATTCTGACTTGGGGTCTGGTTTGGCTTCCTGTTGTGGGGCTTTGGGCAAAGGCTGGAGGGAAGCACTGCTGGTGGCGAACTGTTTTTTGCTCATTCTCCTCCCCCCGCCCCCTGGTCCCCAGCAGCACTCTATAAGCTTCCCAAAGGCTATGCATGCCATTTTTTAAAAAAGAAAAAACGGGCTCGTTTTTGCGAAAATCAGCTCTTTTTTTGGAACGAACTCCCCGTGGAGATTCGAACCCTCACCACCCTCCAGGCCTTCCGCAAAGCCGTTAAAACTTGGCTGTTCCGACAGGCCTGGGGCTAAAGAGCTGTTGCCCCCGTCTCGAATGGTATGACTGTTGTGTGTTTTTAAATTATGTATTGTTATGTTTCGTCTTTTTTTTTTTTTTGTCTGTACCCCCCTTCCCTGATTTGAATTGTGAGCCGCCCTGAGTCCCCTTCGGGGGGAAAAGGGCAGCATATAAATATAATAAAATCAAATCAATCAATCAAATCAAATTTTCTCATTTCTCCCCCCGGGTTCAGGGCATTCTACAAGCCTCCTAAAGGCTATTCATGCCCCTTTTTTGAAAATAATGGTCCCGCTTTTGGGAGTTCTGCAGAGTGCAAAAAGTTTTTTTTTTTTTTAATTGCCTCTTCAAAATCTTGGTGTGTTTTATACTCCGAAAAATACGGTGGCCATGATGAAAAACTGCAAGGAGGTCATGGAACCAGCAAGCAGGAATCTCCCTGAAGTTCATGACTAATACAAAAAAAAAAAGCCAAGGTCTCCTCCTTAGCCTTTGAAAGCTTAACTGTCAGGGTTTCCAAATAGCATCCAGCAGACCTGACATTTAGCCTCCCCTTGGAGATCTTTTTTCTTCTTGTTTGACTATCATTGGTAGTTGCTAATAAACCATGATGACCCCATTTTGATTAAGAAAGAGCCGAGGTGGCGCAGTGGTTAGGGTGCAGTACTGCAGGCCACTTCAGCTGACTGCTATCTGCAGTTCAGCGGTTCTAATCTCACCGGCTCAAGGTTGACTCAGCCTTCCATCCTTCCGAGGTGGGTGAAATGAGGACCCAGACTGTGGGGGCGATATGCTGACTCTGTAAACCGCTTAGAGAGGGCTGAAAGCCCTATGAAGCGGTATATAAGTCTTAACTGCTATTGCTATTTTGTTATTTCTAGGTTATGGCCTGCTTGCCATTGGAATTGGAGCCTTTGTTTTCGGGTCTTACGCTATTTACAGGTGGAACTGGGAGAGGAGGTAAGTTTGCCATCGTTCCCTTTGTTTAATTGGCCCGAAAAAAATATGCATGACAGTCTCAGGTTACCTTTGCTTCAGTAGAGGTAGTCCTCCACTTACAACCGTTCATTTAGTGACCGTTCAAAGTTACAACGGCACTGGAAATAAAGTGGCATGACCACTTATGATCACAGTTTTGACCCAGGGTCACTTACTTCAAATTTGGATGTTTGGCAACTGGTTCATAGTTATGACGGTTGCAGGGTCCCAAGGTACGGGATCCCCTTTTGCGACCTTCTGACAAGCAAAGTCAGTGGGGGAAGACAGACTCACTTAACAACCGGGTTGCTAATTTTATCAACTGCAGTGATTCAACTTAACAGCGGTGGCAAGAAAGGTCATAAAATGGGGCAGAACTCACTTAACACATGTCTGACGTAACAACATAAATTTTGGGCTCAAGTGTGGTTGTAAGTCGAGGACTACCTTTACCTTAACCCAGAGGCGTCAAAACTTGGGAACTTTTAAGACTTGTGGACTTCAACTCCCAGAATTCCCCAGCCAGCATGCTGGCTGGGGAATTCTGGGAGTTGAAGTCCACAAGTCTTCCCAAGTTTCGACACCCCTGCCTTAACCCAGGTGGTGATTTTGTCTGGGTTGCGTACACCTGGCACTCTGCTAATTGTGATTTATTCATTAATCTATGATTAAGAAAACCTTTGTTTTGTTGTATGAGAGTTGCATGTATGTGCAAAACCAGGGAGAGTTCTGCGGAAAATTAGAGTGATATACATGTAATCAACAGATCAAGTTTTATATAGAGAATTTTGAGATACTGATGGAAACAGTTATGTGGAGATGTTTAGTACTGCATGAAAGTAACAGGGCCCACCTGACTGTTTTGCCATGCTATATGGTTGCTAAAGAAACGAGGTGGCTAAGGCGCTGAGCCTGTTGATCAGAAAGGTCAGCAGTTTGGCGGTTTGAATCCCTAGTGGTGCGTAATACAGTGAGCTCCTGTTATTTGTCCCAGCTTCTGCCAACCTAGCAGTTTGAAAGCATGTAAAAATACAAGGAGAAAAATAGGGGCCACCTTTGGTGGGAATGTTAACAGTGGTCTGTGCGCCTTTGGTGTTTAGTCATGCCGGCCACATGACCACGGAGACGTCTTCAGACAGTGCTGGCTCTTCGGCTTTGAAACGGTGAGCACTGCCCCCTAGAGTCAAAGGTCTCGAAGGACCTGGATGGTGTCCACAAGTTTTATTTCCTCTTCAGAAAAGAAGGGTGGATGAGTTCTGGGCTTTTTTTTCCCAACCCTGGTAATTTAATATGTGTGAATGTCAATTCCCAGAGTCCCCTAGCTCAGGGGTCTCCAACCTTGGCAACTTTAAGACTTGTGGACTTCAACTCCCAGAGTTCCTCAGCCAGCAAAGCCGAACTCTGGGAGTTGAAGTCCACAAGTCTTAAAAAAGTTGCCAAGGTTGGGGACCCCTGCCCTAGCTAACATGGGTAGACTTTCAATGAAGCATTCTCCAGCCGCCATGCTAATAATTGAAGCCCATATATCCTAAAGTTGCTGAGCTTGGGAACCCACCGTGTTACAAGATCTGGAAAGCAGCTTTCTCCTTTCTGAGCGAGTTTTGTTGTCACCTCCCTGATCTTTTCCCGCCTTTTCTAGGCTGCTGGCCTTTGAGGACGCAGAAGCCAGGATAGCACTCATGCCTCTCTTGATGGCTGAGGATGACCGCAAGTAAGTTCAGCTCTCCAGGCCTGGACGCCGAGAGACTCTTTACCTCCCCTCTTCCTTTCACCTAAGAAAAGGTTTTTGCACTCTGCAACCCTCTAAAGCCCTCTTTTTTGCAAAAAAAAAAAGGGGGGGGGCATGCAGAGGTTTTGGGAGGCTTGTAGAGTGCTTGGGGGGGGGCAAAAACTGGCCGTTTTTTGCTCCTTTTTGGTTCCACCACAAAATCACGGAGGACAAAATCGCGCTCGACGAAAGCGCGCATTTGACGTCATCACAGTGCGACGAAAACATCGCGCTGTGATCGAAAAATGTAAAAATAAAGCTAAAACCTTCCCCTAACCCCCCCAAACCTAAACCTAAACCTAACCCTAAATCTAACCCTAAACCTAACCGTTAACGTAACGAAAAACCTAACACTAACCCTTAACCTAACGCTAAACCTAACGCTAACGCTCTAAACCTGACCCTAACCCTTAACCTAACCCTAACCCTTAACCTAACCCTTACCTTTATGTGAATCAGCTTGCTTTAATTGTAATTTTATTTCAATTTTTAATTTTTTTCGTCGCGCTGTGATGACATCACATGCGCGCTTTCGTCGAGCGCGATTTTGTCCTCCGCGCTTTTGACGGGTCACGCTCCTTTTTGCTCTCCCCAGCCTTCAAGAGCACTTTGCAAGTCTCCCAAAGCCTCTGCATGCCCCCTTTTGAGTTCGTCAATTACAGATGGTCCTTGACTTAAAGCCATTCATTTAGTGTCCATTCAAAATTACAATGGCGTTGAAAAAAGTGACTCGCAAACGGTTTTCACATGACCATTGCACCCTCCCCAAGGACCCGTGATCAAAATTTGGGCGCTTGGCAACTGGCAGGTATTTATGACGGTTGCACTGTCCCAAGGTCATGTGACCACCATTTGTAACCTTCCCAGCTGGCTTCTGAAAAGCAGAGTCAGTGGGGGTGGGGTGGGGGAGAGAGAACCAGATCCACTTAACGGCTGCGTGATTCCCTTAGCAGCTGCAGTGATTTGGGCTGCTGCAGTGAAAACGGTCGTCATAAACATCCTCCTTCAGTGCCGTTGCAACTCCAGGCAGTCACTGAAGGAATGGTTGTAAGTCAAGGACTACTTTTGTTGCAGGATTTGGTGAGGATTTTTAAAGTCAAGTGTTTGTGCAAGGTCATATAGTGTGGGGGTCCCCAGCAGGTTAAAAATGTAGAGGCCAGAGGGGCCAGGTGAACTGTTCTGACCGAGGCTTCCCCACAAAGCCTGGAGCAGATTCCTGGTCCCGACAAAACCCCTTTTATTAAACGAATGTGAATTCCTCTCATTCACATTCAACAAAGGCCTGGCAAACAGTCTTTCAAAGGTGAATTTATGACCACAGACCTTATCTAGCTTGGAAAGCTGCCATAATATTTTCCAAATGCAGTGCTGTGCAAGGAAAAGACTGGGCACAGAGTCTCTGAGAGTCATGGACAGATCTTCACACTCCTGAAACGAATGAACGAATTGTTTCCTGCAAAAGCCCACTCCCCTTTCGCTCCTCTTTTATTCCCTATGGGAGGGGCCATTCACCATCCACCTGGGGCTTTACTCCCAAGTTGACCCTGATTTCTTAGCTGCTGTTGTCTTCTGACAGTTCTGCGCATGCACACACTGGGAACAGGCTCCAGCTGTTCCTCTGCCTCACTGCTGTCTAGCTCCGAAGGCAGCTGAGAACTGCCGGATGGCCTTGGCCCCACCTCTGACGCAGAGCTGAACCTAACGCAGCCTCCAAGGCTGGCCCATATGCCTCCCCAGCCTCCTCACTGTCCGACTCTGCTGCCAGCTCCGCTAGTGGGCCACAACAGAGGCTCTGAATCGAGCCCCATATGACTAGGTGTATGGACCAAGTTTGGCAAGGCAGAAATTCATTTGCACGAATTCCCAGCATGCCTCATTCCTCTGCATTCTCTCTGTATAGACAGGTAAGCCCTCAATCTACGACTGTTTGCTGCTGTAGCAGACCCTGAAAAAGGGACTTACAACCTGGTTTCAAAGTTCCGGCATCCGCTCCCCCTACCCCCAGTCACATGATCATATTTGGGGCTCTCGGCATCTGGCCTTGCGGTGCCCCACCGTCAACATTATTGTGATTTACGACACTTTTGCCGGAAGAAAATCGGCGTTTTCTTGCAGCGTACAGCAAAACCCAATCCATAGTGAGCAACGGGTTATGTAAGGATCAGGCGTTCACATAACGACTGTTGTGTTCTCTTAACGACCACTTTCAGAGAAGTTCATAAAAATTGAGTCGGGGTGATATGGCGAGCCGTTTTATAACTGTCACAATGTAATGGCCGTAAATTGCCAGACTGAATTATTGGTATGTCTACCTATATAGGAGCAAGATGATCCTAATTCTCTCTTTATCTAATTTTCTGTCTTTCTCTCTCTCCCCCCCCCTCCCTCCCCCTCTCTTTTTTTTGTTTGTTGAAGGACACTGCGTCTCATGCGTCAAAACTTGGATGAGGAAGCCAAGATCATGAAAGATGTCCCTGGCTGGCAGGTTCGAATCTTTGGCAAATTTTGTAATAAAAAGAATTTCTTTTTCCTCCTGTTGCACCCCCAGTTTTTCCTTTGCACCCCCCCTCCATGAACCCTTGGCCGCCCCCTCCCTTGTGAAGCCTTTGCCTACCCAGCTATAATACAAGGGCCATACATGAGTGAGTTCTTCTGGGTGGCCCTGGATAAATTTGGGGGCAGTCGGAAAAACCCCCAATGCCCTCTTTCTACCAGGTGGCCAAAGGTACTTTTGCAGACTTTTGGTAAAGCCACACTTGGAATACTGCATCCAGTTTGAGGCTCTAGAGTCTCCACATCTTTTCTACATCCTGGCGACCAAAACCGGAGGCAAGATATTCCAAGTGTGGCCTTACCAAGGCATTATAAAGTGGTATTGACACTTCACGTGATCTTGATTCTATCCCTCTGTTTATGCAGCCTAGAACTGTGTTGGCTTTTTTGGCAGCTGCTGCACAAAGCTGGCTCATATTTAAATGATCATCCACTAGGACTCCAAGATCCCTTTCACAGTTACTACCACCTATATTGTACCTGTGCATTTCGTTTTTCTTGACTAAATGTAGAACCTTACTTTTTTTCACAATTGAATTTCATTTTGTTAGATTTGCAAGCTAGTGTTCCAAAACAGGAGCAGAGACAGTGATGAAACTGTGGGTGTGCTCCTCACTTACGTTTGCTGCAGCTTTCTTTGCCTATATTATGATCATTTGAAGAGCTGAGGTGGTGCAGTGGTTAAATGCAGCACTGCAGGCTACTTCAGCTGACTGCAGTTCTGCAGTTCGGCGGTTCAAATCTCACCGGCTCAGGGTTGACTCAGCCTTCCATCCTTCCGAGGTGGGTAAAATGAGGACCCGGATTGTTGTTGGGGGCGATAGGCTGACTCTGTAAACCGCTTAGAGAGGGCTGAAAGCCCTATGAAGTGGTATATAAGTCTAACTGCTAAAATGCTATTGATTTTTATCCTGCCTTTATTATTATTTATAAATAACCCAAGAAGGCCAGCATACCTCCTTCCTTCTCCCAATTTCCCCCCAACCACAATGCTGTGAACTGGGTTTGGACTGAGACAGAGGGACTGGCACAACGTCAACCAACCTTCTTTCGTGCCAAAAGCAAGCAAGACTGAAACTCACAGCCTCCTTGCCCAAGATCACCTAAACGGTTTTCATGCCTAAGGCAGGCCTAGAACTTAACCTCTTCTGGTGACTGCCTCAAAATCATCCAATACAATACAATAGCAGAGCTGGAAGGGACCTTGGAGGTCTTCTAGTCCAACCCCCTGCCTAGGCAGGAAACCCTATACCGTTTCAGACAAATGGCTATCCAACATCTTCTTAAAGATTTCCAGTGTTGGGGCACTCACAACTTCTGGAGGCAAGTCTAAGGCAGGACTAGAATTCACCATCTCCTATTCCTAAGCTAGCACCTTAAACATGGGACCAGGGGTCAGCAACCCACGGCTCTGGAGCCGCATGTGGCTCTTTCATCCCTCTCCTGCGGCTCCCTGCGGCTCCCTGTGGCTCAAAATATGCATCACAACTGCCAATGAGCAACACCCGCTGGCAGGTGATTTATTGAGCTTTTCAACCCGGTAGGCCAACCATGGATAAATCCAAGAAAAGGAAAGTTTCAGAAGAAAAGAGAGAATGTTTACTAGTATAACTAGTTTTGTGGCCGCTCAGGAAATAGCCAGGCATGCGAAGCGTTTTGTGGCTCCTGGTGTTTTCTTTTTTGTGGGAAACAGGTCCAAATGGCTCTTTGAGTGTTTAAGGTTGCCAACCCCTGCCCTGGACCAACCTAGTTTTCCTACATGAATATTGTCTGACCTGTTCCCTCTCTGTTCTCCCAGGTTGGGCAGAGTGTCTACCATACCACACGCTGGGTATCTCCCAGATCCGATGAGCTGTACTTCCTCCAGCCACCAGAAGTTCAGCGAGATATCTTCTTCGGTTACACCTGGAGCACATAAGCAGACAAGCGTTGTGGAAGGAACCACCTCTCTTGCTTTCCCAGGACAGAACTTATGTTTCTTAATAAACGAATGCTCTCGGGAGCATCGATCCATTGCCGACTGCCCTCGTGTCTTTTCTGATTTCCCCTCTTCCATTTTGCCTCTTATTTCATTGCCATAAACAGTTAGCAAAAGGAACCAAACGAGAAATTGGCAACCGTCAACCTGCCTCACAAAAAAAACACCAAAAACCTTCAGCTTCATCCCAACAAACACGTCAGAATAAGTCGTGTGAAAAATTGGCAGACAAATAAGAGACGAGTTTACTCTTAATATTTAAAACAATGCATCATGACTGTTTAATGGGGAAATCACCAAACCAGCTTGTCCTCCCCACTTTTACAATTCTTGATTAGGTTGCATTTCAACAAAATTTGAACTTTCTGCACGTCCTCTAAGGAACTATGTAATTTGTGGGTTGCAACATACCGCTGGTAAGGTAGATCAGTAGATATTTTTTATTTTTTTTATTTATATCTTTAATGTGTGTGTGTGTGCGCGCGCCACCAAAAGACCAGCTGGTTTTATGTACAGGTAGTTCTTGACTTAAAACCATTGGTTTAATGACCCTCCGATGTTACAACAGCACTGAAAAAAGTGACTCACAACCATTGTTCATATTTACAATCTTTGCAGCATGATCACATGATCAAAATTCGGACACTGGCAACTGGCATATGAATGTTCCAGGCAGGGTCACATGATCCCCTTTTGCGACCTCCGGACAAGCAAAATCCGTGGGGAAGCCAGAGTCACTTCACAGCCATGTTACTAACCGAAAAAAACCCGCAGTGATTCAGTTAACAACTGTGGCAAGAAACATCATAAAATGGGACAAAACTCACTTGGCAACTGTCTTGATTAGCAACCAAAATTTGGTGCTCAATCGTAGTCATAAGTCGAGAACTACCTCTCATTGGGAACACACACACACCACACAGCATTCTATGAAATTTATGTTTGATTCTTCAAGATTAGGGCATCCAAAGCCACATTACTTTAATACTTCGTCATAGCAGAAACTGCTATGTTAGATATTTCTCTCTCTGGGCACAATGAGAATATATCTGCTGAACAAAGTTCTTCATTGGTGACAGGAAGGGCATCCAGCCATTAAACACTGCTAGTGTCAACTCCCCGCGTTGTCATAGTAGAAAGGAGGGGGAGTACATTCCACGCATGTGAAGTACCCGTGGTTCGCCCATGAGGCCAATGTTGAGAAAAGACACGGACACGAGCTTTCTCGGGATGAGGCGACCCAGATTGGGGTCTGGGAGCCCCTTTTATTGAGACAGGACAAAGGCAGGAGGAGCAATCAGCATGTGATTTAAGACAGCCTGTCAAACTGCTCAGGGAAGTTCTGTCTATATATGGTCAAATCCTGGGCGTCGTTGGGTAAGGCACATCTAGAGTGAACTATCAGGATGTTATGTCTTTTAGGAGTTTGTTTTTTCCTGTGTGGTTCAGCGTGGCTGTGCATGCCCTGTTATGCACTAGGCCATGGGTGACCGCCACACCTACACAAGGAGTTATATGACAACACACGCATACTGTCGGCTGAAGTCGGATCTCAGATTACTGCAGCCGGCTTGGGAGGGGTGCATCTTACAGGGGAATGTGATCTATGACACAGATTGGGAAGGAAGGAGGGAAGGAACAGGGGTAAAGTTCAGAAGACAATCAAAGCACAGGCTTGACTGCGAACAGATATTGCCTAATGGAGCACCAAATAAATCACTGTTTTTTTTAATTAAAAACTTGACTCGATAATTATGAATTAATTAAGGCAACATTAGGAAATTTGACAGCTAGTTCCATTCAGTCGTCCAGATTCCACCCCGCAATGGATTATGGGGTCGTTAAATGATGATGATAGCAGGAACTGAGTACAGGTGATGGATTTCCAGCCTTTGAATGTGTTTCTATGGGGATCCAGGCGTGAGTTTTTTCTGTTAATCCTGTTGGATTCTTCTAAGGTAGCAGCTCAAGGTCCTGGGGCCACTTGTAACACACCTGTACCTTGAGGAAAGCTGTTGTGATTCCTGATCAATCTAATTAACCTGTTCTTGGCTGTCTCCATATCAGTGGCATCAAAGGCCTTCTCTCCCATGTCTCTTTTGCCATGTTTCCAGGACTGAATCCGAGGAAGCTCCAGGAAGTCCTCCTGCTTCTCCCTAAAAAAAAACACGGGAGAAGCTTCTTGGATGAGAAGCGAAATGTTTTCGAAGAAAAAGGTCAAGAAAGTCCAATTGCTTTTGGGAAAAGTATCGTTGGGACAACCATGACCTGGATGGTTTAAAATCTCCATAGACATTCCTTAGGGAACCATACCTTGTGTGGGCATTGTGTGCCAGGGACAACCAACCAGTGGATGATGGAACAACAGGTCCAGGATAATCAGCGGAAGATGGGGCTGGAGGAGGCTGCTGGAATAACTGCTTCAGACAAACAGATCAGTGGTGGGATTCAAATTTTTTTACTACTACTGGTTTTACTACTGGGAGTGGCTTGGGCATGGCATGGTGGGCGTGGCTGGGGAACAATACTGCAAAATCCCCATTCCCTCCTCACTCCTGGGGGAAGGATATTGTAAAACCCTCATTCCTTCCCTCCCCACCACACTAATCTGATTTCCAACTCCGTTCTGTGCAGAGCAACAAAAGAAGACCCTCTGGGACTCCGATCAGCTGGGACTCGGGAGGCAGAGAATAGATGGGGGCGGGGCCAGCCAGAGGTGGTATTTGCCGGTTCTCCGAACTACTCAAAATTTCCGCTACCAGTTCGTTAGAACTGGTCAGAACCGGCTGAATACCACCTCTGAAACAGATGCAATTACTACACAGAAAAGTGCCAGAAAGGTATTGGAGGAGGATGAGGAGGAGGAGGAGGAGGAGGAGGAGGAGGAGGAGGAGGAGGAGGAGGAGGAGGAGGAGGAGGGGGCAGGGGCTGATTCTTACCTCTGATCTGATTTGCTCCCCAGCAGCTCTTCCCGCAAGGAACGCAGGACCTTTGCAATCAGCAGATGGTCGTGACTAGTTGTAGTTTCCTGCAGCTTTTGCAAAAGCAGTTGGGTGGGAAGTTGAAAATCCGGTGAGGAAGCGGTGGGCTGGGGAAAACGGAAAGCAGAAAGTTGGCTGCAGGATTTGCCTAGCAAATCAAGTGGACTTCTCTGTTTTTAATCCTTCTTCACTGACTATTTAATACAGGTAGCAGAACATAGCACAGATGTTCTACCTCCTGTACAGAGAATAATAGAATTTGGAATGGAGTTGGAAGAGACCTCGGTGGTCTTCTAGTCCAACTCCCTGCTCAAGCAGGACCCCCTAGACCAGTGATGGCTAACCCTTTTTGGATTGCATGCCAAAAGGTGGAGGGAGCACAGGGGGGGTCGTGCGCAGGTGTGCCCACACCCATAATACTATGTGCACAAGCCCCCACGAGCATGCATGCACGAGGGGGGCCCATGCGCATGCGCACACGACTTCCCCTCCCACCCCGCTTTTGGCACGTGATGGACCTGTTTTTCACCCTCTCCAGGCTACAGAGGCTTTCTAGGAGCCTGGGGAGCGCAAAAACAGCCTCCCCCCCTCCCAGAGGCCCTCTGGAGGCTTCAGGAAGCTTCCCTGAAGCCTCCAGAGGGTGAAAAAACGGCCCTATGGGCGAACTGGAAGGGTGAAGGGAAGCCTCCGGAGGACGAAAAACAGCTGAAAAAGAAGGCTGAAGTCAGCTGACAAGGCAACACCTCGCGTGCCCTAACAAATGGCTCCGTGTGCCACAGGTGGCACCCCTGCCATAGGTTCGCCATCATGGGCCAAAGAGTTGCCCCTGCATGGCCCCATGGGAGTCTGACAAATCTATTTCTCTTACCAGAGGTGGGTTCCCACCAGTTCAGACCGGTTCGGCCAAAAACGTAGTAACTTGGCCTGCCACGAACCCCAAACCGGTTCTCTCGGTGGCACTGTAGGCACCCCCGACTTGTTTTTGGCTTCTACGCATGAGCAGAATCGTTTTTTTTAGTAATGCACATCCGCGCACAGCATGTCCCTGAGCGAACCGGCAGTAGCAGCAGCCAGAACCCACCCCCGTCTCTCACCCTTGTACCTTTTGGCCCAGGACCTCAAGCCAGGTGATCCTGTCCACCATTAAAACCATCTTTCCAAACAGCCACCATTGTTTCCAGTGTCTTTCTCCCCACTTGGAACTGAACCCAGAAGGACATTTCTCCCAACACTTTCTACTAAATGGATTGCAGTGCCCACGTCCCCCAAGACAGGCAAGGAATCCCCACCTCCAGCCACTTCGGCCTGCCCCCCCCTCCCCCTCAAGTACAAAGATGTCTACCGGCCCCCAAGAAGCTCCTTCTGGTCTTCTTTCTGATTCTGCTGGTCTCTTTTCCTGGAGTGGAGCATCGTTCTGGAGGTTAGTCTTGGAGAAGAGATGTGGCATTTGGAACTGTGGTTGGATGGCAGGCAAGGTGATTTTCCGAAGCTGGGTTGATTCTCCTGGAGGTACCCAAATGCTTCTTTTGGAGACCTTAATCGTCTTCCTGTAAAGCTTGGAGGCTCCAACAGGAGGCAAGAAGAGATGAACTCTGGGAATCTCACGATCCTTGTGAAAATCGGCAGGCCGTTCGGTAGCCTGATCTCCACCTCCTCCTCCTCCACCCAGGAGACCCTCATGTCTGGAGTCACCAGAGGTGGGAGGAGGACACCTCTCCTGCAGCTGCTGCTTCTCCATTGGTTTCTTTTCCCAAGAGTCCAGTGGATCCATGACATTCTCCAGGAGGGGTCGAAGATCAATTAAGATCTTTCGGGGGGGCTGCTTTTCAGAGGTGACCAAGGGGACCTTTGGGACGGGCAAAAGTGGTGGATTCCTATCTTGAGATCCATGTAGTAGAGACATGTGACCATCCTGTGATGCGTCTTCTTGACTGCAACCTGTCCAGAAGCGTGGCAATATTCCTTCTCTGTTCTTTTTGTTTATGATTCCATCTTCACTCCTGAAACTTTGTTTGGAGGCCACTGTCAAATTTCTGTCTTGCCTTCTGGTTTTTCTAGTTGTCCCTGAAATTAAAAGAGAGAGGGGGAGAGAAAGGGTGGGAGGCAGGGAGGGAGAGAGAAAGAGAGAGGGGAGGATTATTTATCCAAGGGTGGGATTCAGCCGGTTCAGACTGGTTCAGACAAACTGGTAGCTCTGACAATCACCCCTGGGAGTGACCCGGGGTGAAATCCAGCAGGTTCCGACAGGTTCTGGAGAACCGGTAGCGGAAATTTCGAGTAGTTGGGAAAACCGGCAAATACCACCTCTGGGCTGGCCACAGAGTGGGGTGGGAACGAGGATTTTGCAGTATCCTTTCCCCTGGCACGTCCACCAAGCCACACCCACAGAACCGGTAGAAAAAAAATTGAATTTCACCACTGGAGTGAACCGGTTCACTCCCATGATCAAGGGGCCCGTCCCGTGGCACGACAAAACCGCGCTCGACTAAATCATGCCCGATTAAATCGCATCGCTGATGTCATCAACAGGGCGACAACAGCGAGCGCGGAGAAAGAAGGGCGCTTTAAATAGCACTTTAAAAGCAAGCCGATTCAAGTTAAGGTAAGGGTTAGGTTTAGGGTTAGCTTTAGGGTTAGGTTTAGGGTTAGGTTAAGGGTTAGGGTTAGGTTTAGGATTAGGTTAAGGGTTAGGATTAGGATTAGGTTAAGGGTTAGGTTAAGGGTTAGGTTTAGGGTTAGGTTTAGGGTTAGGTTTAGGGTTAGGTTTAGAGTTAGGTTTAGGGTTAGGTTTAGGGTTAGGTTTAGGGGGGTTAGGTTTAGGTTTAGGGGTTAATTTTAGGTTTAGCGTTTACAGCGTGCTTCTGTCTCCGTGCTGTTGTCACCCTGTGATGATGTCAGCTACGCGGTTTCGTCGAGCGCGCTTTAGTCGAACGCGGTTTTGTGGTGGAACCGGCCCGTCCGCCCCTGACCTTTACTGACCTATATCTTCTCAGCTGAGTTGCGCAACAGAGTGGATTTCCACATCTCAGCTGTTTTCCTCCCCAGCAGTAATGCGGAAGGCAAGTTTTCTCAAAATTGAAACGAAGCACGCGATCCCCGAACTGGTTGTTTAACGGATAAGATCCCACTACCGTATTTATCTATCGGCATCTCAAACTTTCATAAGATGGACCCTTCCAGATGTTTAGGCGTTCACCTGTCATCATCCATGGCCGATCGCCAAAGAATTACTACTATACAAGTACTCCTTGATTTATGTCCATAATTGAGTCCAAAATTTCTGTTCACTAAATGAGACGTTTGTTTTGGCCCATATTACGACTTTTTGCGCCAAAGTTAAATGAATCGATGCAGTTGTTAAGTTGTTAACAGAGTTGTTACATGAATCTGAGCTGAGCTGAGGTGGCGCAGTGGGTAGAGTGCAGTACTGCAGGCCACTTCAGCTGACTGCTATCTGCAGTTCAGCAGTTCAAATCTCACCGGCTCAGGGTTGACTCAGCCTTCCATCCTTCCAAGGTGTAAAATGAGGACCCAGATTGTGGGGGCAATATGCTGACTCTGTAAACCGCTTAGAGAGGGCTGAAAGCCCTATGAAGTGATATATAAGTCTAACTGCTATTGCTATTGCTATCTAGCTTCCCCATTGACTTTGCTTGTCAGAAGGTCGCAAAAGAGAAAATCACATGACCCCGGGACAGTGCAATTGTCATAAATATGAGTCTGTTGCCAAGCATCTGAATTTTGATCACATCATCATGGAGATACTGCAACAAAAGTGTGAAAAACAGTCATAAGTCAGTTTTTTCAGTGTCGTAAATTTGAACAGTCACTAAATGAACTGTTGTAAGTTGAGGACTACCTATATTATCAGCCCACCATTGGTCTAGACATCGCCATCTATATCACACTGGTTCCTTGCTAAGGAATATACAAATTAAAGTCCAACACATCTGGCCAGAGGTGAAATTAGGAAAAGTGATACACATCCTGTGTCTTTTTCATCTGTATAGACACCTCAGAATGAACCAAACTGCCAAAATATCAATCAATACCTAATTTTCTAATACAGGTAGTTCTCGACTTACGACCACAATTGAGCCCAAGATTTCTGTGGCTAAATGAGACATTTGTTGAGTTTTGCCGCATTTTACTACCTTTCTTGCTGCAGTTGTTAAGTGAATCATTGCAATTGTTACATTAGTAACACACGATTGTTAAGTGAATTTGGCATTGTTTATCAGACGGTCACAAAAGGGGAATCACCTGACCCCGGGACAGTGCAATTGTCATACATATGAGTCTGTTGCCAAGCATCTGAATTTTGATCAAGTGACCATGGGGATGCTGCCACAGTTGTTAAGAATGAAAAACAATCGAGGATGAGACAACAACGTGACAATACGGATGTGCGGTCTCGATGCTCCGAGACCGCAGCCGATACTTTTGCCCCTGGGTGGTTCAATCGGACCTAAACCATCCTGAAGAGATGGTGAACAGGAAGAATACGTCTTGCTGACCACAGGGACATTGCAAAGTCCCTGATCGATGCAAGAGAAGTTCTTCAAGCCGGCAACAAAAAATCCAGCCAAGGCTGACGAAGTCGGGGCGGCTCCAAAACGGAAGGATACAGAAAGAGAAAGTGTTTCCAGCTGGTGAGGAACTTTTACTGTTTTAAAAAGAGACTGCCTACAAAAAACTTTAAATTGGAGAACAGAAGAATCAAGCGGCGGAATTAAATTTGGAAAAGTTTTGGACAGTGGTTATCTTACTTTTTAAATGCTATCTTCATGGATGGAATTTATGCAAGCTTTTTAAAATGAATAGATTAAGTTTTCTTTTTCCATTTTTTTCTTTTATTATTCTCTGTAACCTATGGACTAACATTTTCCTCTTTCATTACTGTGGGTGTTCTCCTAATCCATTTAAAAATTGGACTCTTTTTTCTAATTTGAAATACAAAAAAGATATAAAAAGAAATAAGGAAATTTGTAACAGTTAAAAGAACAAATGCACTGCTCTTTAGGGATGCAGAAAGCAGTGATGGAAATAGCGGAGACTCTGATGACACAGGAAGTGAGGATGAAGGCGATACTGATGAAGATGGAGATGAAGAGAATGAAGAAAGTGAAGATGAAGATCTAGAAGATACTGAAGAGGAGGAGGCAGAAGATGACATGGAAATGACTTCTGAGCAACCAGAATATTCTATTAAAAAGAAGCCTGAACTTAATGGAGAAATTAATTCTTCTACTGATGAAGATGCTGAAAACTGCCCAATATGTCTCAATACATTCCTGTAACAATAATATTGCTACTCGGAGGCTGGAAGGTTTGTGTATTGGAAATGGAAAACTTTTTTTTTTCTCTTCACTGATTGTTTTCGCTGGCACTACAAGGTCTCACTGCTTGGTTATCGAGAGTGATAAGAAGGGAAGCATACAGATGTCCCTTTGAAGTATATCTTTAACCAGAGAAAAGTGAAAACAAAACGTTTTTGTGAATCTATGCTTAATTTTATTAACCTTCCAAGCTAGAGCAGATATGTTTGTTAGCTGGAGATAATGGCACATTTTCAACAGCAGAAACAAACCTTAAGATTGCAAAAGATATTTTCAGAAATACAGAAACTATCAAATATATATGAGAGGTTAGAGAAGAAGCTGGGAGACTTAGAGCATCTAACAGCAAAATATGATGAAGAAGTTGATGTTTATCAAATGGAAAACGTGGTGGTTAAAACCCAAAAAATCGAAGTGGAAAATGAATACAAAGAGATAAATTTGCTGATATTTATGGCGATTGGTTTGTCTCTGAAAATGGAAAGAGTGGAATACTGTAAAAGGAATTAAATGGAGGAGAAATCTATCCCAAATGGCAAGATACAGAGGGGAAAAATGAAAGAATCTATGGATTTAAAGAGAGAAATTTTATTAGCAATAGCATTGCTGACTAAGGAAACAGAAGAAGGGCATCAAGATTACATGAGAGATGTTATAAGCAAGGAGTTGCTAAGAGGAGTCCATACAAAGTTGATCAAGGAGATGATTAGAGGACTGGCACCACAAATGGCAGAAGATATGAGACTGTTTTGCTATTGGAAAGATACAGGTTGATAGATGAGGAATATAATTTAAAACTAGTTAAACTTAGTGAAATTTATTGACAATAGATATAGTTTAAATAAATAATTGATAATGTTACTAATGTGTACAATGTGTAGTGTTATGGTGAGTATAATTGGATATGAATATTGAATGGTACCCATGTAAGGAAGATTTGAAATCCCTTTGGATTATATATAAAGGTTAATTTAAAAAAAGAACCAAGTTAGATACAGTTAAAGTTTTGATTATTAGGGGGGAAATGTTATGATACAGGCTATAGTTAAATAAAGGAGGGACAAGAATAACAACGTATATATAGATATGGGTATAACATAAGGAAACTGGATGTAAATTCTAAACAGTAATTTGGAAAGGAGGATTAGAAAATTTTGTTATTAAATATTATGGATGTTTAGCTAGAATAGGACATAAGAATTTAGTATTAGAGGAGGATTTTAGAAATAGTAATTGGAAGGCCAGTATGTGGTTATGTATTAAATTTTGGTATATTTTATGATGAAGGATGTTTAAACAATTATAGTCAAATGAAAATGGAGATATGATGATGGTAACATGTATAAATATTTGAGTTAAAATACTTGAGTTAGTATGAATTATATTTGTTGACTGTGGAAAAGATGCGCAAAAGTCTTTTTGTAACCAACTGATACACTTTCTACAGCATGTAAATAAGGATGTTGTGTTTGTTTTAAATTAAGAATAAAAACATTATTAAAAAAAGAATGAAAAACAGGCATAAGCCACTATGTTCAGTGCCATTGTCACTTCGAATGGTCACTAAATGAATGGGCATAAGTGGGAAGATTAGCTGTACTTTCAACATTGGAGGTTCGTATCTAGTTTCTTGAAACTGCAAGGCAGACACGACATTTGGACAGTTCAGTCAAGGTAGAAACTGCACACTCACACCAGGGGTGGGATTCAGTTTGGACCAGTTTGGTTAATTTGACATCTGTTCGCCGAACCAGTAATTGTAAGGACTGGCTGGCCCTGCCCTGCCCTCCCTCCCAGGAGTCTCCCTGCGGCCCGTTCATCATGCCAGTAAGTGCAGGGCCCATGCAGAACCTGGGGAGGGGAAAAAAATGGGCCTCCCGGAAGTTGTGGAAGGCAGGAAACGAGCCCATTTTTGCCTCTGGAGCCTGGGGAGGCCGTTTTTGCCCCCCCCCCCCGAGGCTCAAGGAAAGCCTCCGGAGCCTTAGGAGGCTGAAAACGCTCCCCTCTGCCGCCATGGTCCAGGAGGTCAAGTAGGCCACACCCATCATGGCCACGCCCACCCAGCAACCAGACAGAGAACCGGTTGCTAACATTTTTCAATCCCACCCCTCACCCACACCCACATACCTTCGGATGAGATCTTATGCTGGGGGACCTGGAAGACAAGATTGGTCCAAACAATGCGTGGCAGCTTCAGCTGATCCCGGCAATCCCGGTCTGAAAGTCCCACAGCAGCCGCTTTCATCTTTCCCGAGGAAGCTTTTTTGCCTGCGGTGGGTGTAGAGAACGACAGAATTGGAAGTCTATGGAGATTCTCAGTGTCAGGGTTCCAAATAGCATCCAAAATTAAATCAGAGTCCAAGGCAAAGTATTGCTCAAAGTTCCAATTGATTAAGAGAGCCATGTTGGCACTTCCGGGAAAACCTGAATCTGAAAGCTTCCCAGTTTTCCCCACCCAGGTTAAATGATCTTGCCCCCACACCCACAAGTCCATCATATGATCCAATCTCCCACTGCCATGCTGGCACCGTCCACCCATCCAGTTCTGGTCAGGTGCAGAAGTGCAGAGACAAAGGATGACCTTGGCTTTCTAGAAAGAATGTTGTTATGGCTACATCGCATCTCACTCCTACAACCTCCCCTCTCATTTTCCCACAATAGAAAATGCATAGTAGAATAATAGAAAGTGTGGCAGGCCAAAGATCCAAAAGAAAAGATGGCGGCAGGCCTGACACTCAGTCATCCAGGTCACAGTTATCCCAAAGGTGCTTTTTCAAGAGGCAGATGGACTTTCTGGTCCCCCCCACAAAAAATTGTATTAATTTTTTATTAATTTCATTTCTTAGTGCTTAATGAACATTGTGTTGTCTGAGTATTTAATTTGCTTAACCATTCTGATTATATTCTTAATCTCCACCCCTTTTTCCCAACCACTGGTAGAATAGATTCCATGCTGGATAGCCTTCTGTGTCTTCCTCCTGCTTAATTTTCCGTGTCCATCTATCCATTTCTGCACAGTCTCCTCTAGTGTCTTCTTAATTATCTATTCTTCTCGCGGCGTTCCTTCATTTTTTTCCCAGTATTGTGTGAATATAATCCTCGCTGCGGTTACAACAAGAAGCTGAAGAAGCTTCTTGGATAACAAGCGAAACGTCTTCAAAGAAAAACCAGAAAGTCCAAATGTCTCTTGAAAAAAAACACCTTTGGAACAAAAGAGTTGGAAGCGACTTGGAGGTCTTCTAATCCAGACTCTCTCCAGGCAGCTGAGAAGTGGGAACGGTGAATACTAAAGTTTGACATGGGCTGGAGGTATTTCTGCACACATAAAAACTGGAGAATGTAGCTTTAGCCACAGAGAATGAGGGAATTGCGCTTCAGCAAAACCAGAGAGAAAACATTCCCCTCCATTGCCTGCTGCCAATTACCTCCCACAGACCCATTAGATCTCACAGGGTTGGCCTCCTCCGGGTGCCATCTACCAGCCAATGCCATCTGGCTATTACCCGGGGGTGGGACTTCTCTGTGGCAGCTCCGGCCCTCTGGAATGAACTCCCCGCAGGGATTCGGACCCTCACCTCTCTCCAGGCCTTCCGGAAAGCCGTCAAAACCTGGCTTTGCCGGCAGGCCTGGGGTTGATGAGTTCCCTCCCCTCTCGACATGTATGGTTGTGCGACTGTTGTCTAATTTTATTATTTGTATTTTGTTTTTTTATGTTCCCCCTTTCCCCCTTGAATTGTTTGCTGCCCTGAGTCCTCCCGGAGAAGGGCGGCATACAAATAATAACATTCTATTCTATTCTATTCTATTCTATTCTATTCTATTCTATTCTATTCTAAATAATAGAATTCTATTCTATTCTATTCTATTCTAAATAATAAAATTCTATTCTATTCTATTCTATTCTATTCTAAATAATAAAATTCTATTCTATTCTATTCTAAATAATAAAATTCTATTCTATTCTATTCTATTCTAAATAATAAAATTCTATTCTATTCTATTCTATTCTAAATAATAAAATTCTATTCTATTCTATTCTATTCTAAATAATAAAATTCTATTCTATTCTATTCTAAATAATAAAATTCTATTCTATTCTATTCTATTCTATTCTAAATAATAAAATTCTATTCTATTCTATTCTATTCTAAATAATAAAATTCTATTCTATTCTA
The DNA here is from genome assembly GCF_051295495.1 of Thamnophis sirtalis. Taxonomy (NCBI): domain Eukaryota; kingdom Metazoa; phylum Chordata; class Lepidosauria; order Squamata; family Natricidae; genus Thamnophis; species Thamnophis sirtalis. The sequence continues at coordinate 167,581,858 of NW_028261381.1, read as the reverse complement.
TTCTAAATAAAATTCTATTCTATTCTATTCTATTCTATTCTAAATAATAAAATTCTATTCTATTCTATTCTATTCTATTCTAAATAATAAAATTCTATTCTATTCTATTCATTGGCATCTTTAACTATCCCTGTCATTTGTTTATTTACTTTTATTTATCGGAATTAGTCAAGCAAAAATGAGCACAAGAGCACAACCCTGTCAAACTATTCACTAAGGCTGCATTACTATTATTAGTCTTCTCATCGTTCCTATCACCCATCTCCTCCCACTTATGACTGCAGGACTGTAACTTTGTTGCTTGTATCCTTACGATTTATATTGATATTGTTTCCTGATTGCTTATTTGTACCCTGTGACTGTCATTAAGTGTTCTACCTTATGATTCTTGATGAATGTATTTTGTTACTTGAGAGACCGCCTGCTGCCAATTACCTCCAACAGACCTATTAGATCCCACAGAGTAGGCCTCCTCCGAATTCCATCCACTGGACAATGCCAACTGGCAACCACCCGTAGGAGGGCCTTCTCTGTGGCTGCTCCGGCCCTCTGGAATGAGCTCCCCGTGGAGATTCGGACCCTCCCCACCCTCCAGGCTTTCTGCAAAGCCCTTAAAACCTGGCTGTTCCGACAGGCCTGGGGCTGATGAGTTCTTGTCCCCGCTCGAATGGTGTGGCTGTTGAGTGTTTTTAAATTGTGGTATTGTTTTGTCCATGTCTTTTTTTCCATTTGTATCCCTCCTCCGCCCCCTGATTTGGGTTGTGAGGCGCCCTGAGTCCCTTCTGGGAATAGGGCGGCATAGAAATATAATAAATTCAATTCAATTCAATTCAATTATGTACCCTGAGAGCATTTGCACCAAAGACAAATTCCTTGTGTGTCCAATCACCCCTGAGTAATAAAGATTTAACCACTGCGCCACCTTGGCTCTTATATCACAGAAGTGAGCACACCCCTTCACAGTTTGTAAATATTTAAGTATATCTTTTCATGTGACAACACTGAAGAAATGACACTTGGCTACAATGTAAAGTAGTGAGCATACAGCTTGTATAACAGTGTAAATGTGCTGTCCCCTCAAAATAACACAACACACAGCCATCAATGTCTAAACAGCTGGCAAAAAAAAAGTGAGTACTTCTGTGATATACTGTATAACCTCATGTCCAAAGTTGGAAGGCAAAGTTCGACAAGAAAGAGTTCATGGACAATTTCTCAGAGGATGAATTTTAGGATGTGAAAGCTTTTAACTGCTATCTCCTTTTAACAACCCTGTCCCATTGGTTGGGATTAGAGGTGGGTTCCTACCAGTTCGCACCTATTCGGTAGAACCGGTTCGTCAAATCTACCGAACCGGTTAGAAGAGGTTCCACCAGTAGACCTGGAAAGCAGGCCACCACCTACAGAAGAGGTTCCAAAAATTTTTGAAACCCACCGCTGCTACACACACACACACACACACACACACACACACACACACACACACACAGAGTGACAGAGAGAGAGAGAGAGAGAAAGAAAGAAAGAAAGAAAGAAAGAAAGAAAAAAGAAAGAAAGAAAAAAGAAAGAAAAAAGAAAGAAAAAAGAAAGAAAAAAGAAAGAAAAAAGAAAGAAAAAGAGTGAGAGAGAGATGAAAGAAAAAAGAAAAAGGGACAGAGAGACAAAAGGAAGGAAAGAGAGAGAGAGAGGAGAGAGAGAAAGAAAGAAAGAAAGAAAGAAAGAAAGAAAGAAAGAAAGAAAGAAAGAAAGAAAACACATGGCGGGCAAGCCACTCCCAGAAAGGAGGCCACACCCACAGAGTAGGTTCCAAAAAATTTTGAAACCCACCACTGGTTGGGATCAAACCATTCACCTGTCAGCTTTGGATCCCAGCCCTAATTTTCACTCCTCACCTGTCACAAAGCCGCTGGAAAGAAGCGAAGCCGTTGAGCGATGTAATTCCATGCGGTCATCATTAAAAACTCCAGATTTTAAAATAAAACATGCTGAGTGGAAAGAAGGAGAAGCAAGCAGCAAGGAGATTCAGATCTAAAAGATGAAGGGATACGAATGTCAGTGTTAGATATCCCCCCCCCCCTCACACCTACACACAGATAGAGGTTTCCACCAAGGTCCTCTGTTCCGGCGGGAAAAGAGGACGATTCCCATTGGTCAAGTGGTCTGACAGATCCCTTTAAAAGGGGATGCTGTCCGACCCTTCTTCAGCAGTTGATTTGCAATAAAGAGCTGTTGTTACTGAAGCCTTTGTGCGCCTCCTTTACCCGATCTAACAGTCACCTAATCAAAATGTAGAGATTACTTACTGGGGAGGTAAAAAAAATTTCCACCCAAACTGTATGCCAGTAGACTGATCCACGGGGATCTAACATGAGCCGTGGATTTCTGCAGTCCTAGATCTCAAGGGTTGGTCTTGTGTTTTGTTTATTTTCAACCTCTTTGTGCGCCTGCCGTATTTGAACACCTCTAGTAACTAAGCAATGGAGACAGACACACCGTTCCACCCATCAAGTCAAAAACCATAAACCATATTTAAGTACCCAAGAATAGCCTAGTAATTGCGTGGCTGGGGGAACAGACAGAAGGCAGGCGCAATTCTTAAAGCGGAATGATATTTGATTTTCTGATATAGATAAGGTTGGCAAAGCATTAAAAGAAATAGGGCAAGTGAGTTTCTTTATAGCAGTTATAGCAATAGCAGTTAGACTTATATACCGCTTCATAGGGCTTTCAGCCCTCTCTAAGCGGTTTACAGAGTCAGCATATCGCCCCCACAATCTGGGTCCTCATTTTACCCACCTCGGAAGGATGGAAGGCTGAGTCAACCCTGAGCCGGTGAGATTTGAATCGCTGAACTGCTGAACTAGCAGTCAGCTGAAGTGGCCTGCAGTACTGCACTCTACCCACTGCGCCACCTTGGCTCTATTTATAAAACATGGCACGAAAATAAACAGCAAGGCCGCTTTTAATAACAGATTAACCGAGTTGGAAGGGACCTTGGAGGTCTTCTAGTCTAACCCCCTACTCAAGCAGGAGACCCTATACCGTTCCAGACAAATGGCTATCCAACATCTTCTTAAAGACTTCCAGTGTTGGGGCATTCACAACGTTTGAAGGCAAGCCCTTTCACTGGTTTATTGTCCTCACTGTTAGGAAATGTCTCCTTAGTTCCAGATTGGTTCTCTCCGTGATTTAGTTTTCATCCATTGCTTCTTGTCCTGCCTCCCAGCACTTTAGAGACAGGGTTGACCTCAAATATTGGAAGACTCCTACCATGCCACCCCTAGGCCTCCTTTTCATTAAACAAGACATCCCCAATTCCTGCAACTGGGCTTTGTATGTTTTAGCCTCCAGTCTCCTAAATCATCTCTGTTGTTCTTTTCTGCCCTCATTCTAGAGTCTCAGCATCATTTGGCAACCAAAACTGGACGCAATATCCCATTATACAATTTAGGGACTGATGAAAGAAATGTCCTTCTGCGTTCAGCTCCAAGTGGGGAAAAAGACACTGGAGACATGGAGGCTGCTTGGAAAGATGGTTTAATGGTGGACAGGACCACATGGCTTGAGCTCCTGAACAGAAAAGGTGACCACATGCTTCAATGTTGGTGGAGAAGAAGAGAAGGGCTGAGGGAGGGGCTTGCTAGGCTTTCTATAACCTGTTCAGTCCCACCTCTCTGTTTCCTGTTCCTGTGTAAGAAATGTATTCTGATTGGTTGTCAGACTCCCATGGGGCCATGCAGGGGCAACTCTCTAGGCTGTGTTTTGAATCCAGGTTTTGGTTGAGTTCTCAGATGCCATGTGGTCAGTTGGGGCCAATATTAACATGCTTTCCTGTAGCTGAAGTGGAGAAGTCTTTATTATGTAAAGTGGACTAGCTTGGCCTTCTTAATGGCCCATTGACAAAGTGGGGATGGGCAGGAAGCTACAGGCAGCTATTCTGTCTTTTAAAACATGTTTCTTTCTTTTCACATCCAGAGAAATGTTCTGCCTTTTCAATATCTCCTAGGATATTTCATTTTTTCTGGGAGAGGGCAGGGTGATAACTTCCTACAGCACCTTGGAGGTCTTGTAGTCCAACCCCCTGCTCAAACGGGAGACCCTATCCCATTTCAGACAAGTGGTTGTCCAGTCTCTTCTTAAAAGCTTCCAGTGTTGGAGCATTCACAACTTCTGGAGGCAAGTCGTTCCACTGATTCCATTGTTCTGTCAGGAAATTTAAGGGGGGGGGAACCAGTTTTAAAAACGCAGAGTC